>NW_019154089.1:24842007-24843515 GCF_002288905.1 Enhydra lutris kenyoni
GCACTGTTGTCTAGTTGAGAGGGACTATGAGTCATGCTCTTAATGTTCTTAGAAGCCTCTCTGTAAGGGTGTTTGAGGTGCTGACTTGATATTACTTTAAGGATGATAGACTGCTAAAACAGTGTTGGTGAGGATGTGAAACAACTAGCATTCTCATTCTTTATTCATTTGGAATGTGAATGATACAACCACTCTGCACAACTATGGACAGTTTTTGATAAATAAAACACAGATCTACCTCATGACTCAGCACAGCTACTATTGGGTATCAATTCAGGGGTCACCCTGCCTGAATCGTCAACTCTGAAAATCATGAGCTATAATAAGATGTTTGTGCTTTTAAACTACAAATTCGGTGGTAATTTGTAAACACTCACTGAAGCTTCAGAGTATTTATCAGGTAATTCAGGCCACAGAATCAGGAATCTACTGTGGGGGGAGTACAATTCGTACATGTTACAAACAATAAACTAAGCAATGTGGGGGTTGCTGCTGGTGCCACAAAAAGAAATTAGTTCCAGCTAATTATAGCAAGCCACAAAAGAAAAATTTCTTACTCCGTAAAGGATCACTCCCCCACAGATATTTCCAGGCAGCCACAGTAACTCCCTAATTCCTCACTGAGCTTCATGCTGGGAAAACTAAGTTACAGTGACTTTTTCTCCCTAATCCCATCCCTTCTTTTGTCTTTCTCTAGAATGTGTGTATAGGCACTCAAAGAAACTAATTGAGCTTAAATCCAAATTCTAGACAAATATAAGTAAATAGAGAATAATCTCTGGGTATACAGAAAAATTTAGATATTGAAAACAAAGGGAATAACCTTCTCTGATCTTATTGTACTAGTCTGCTTTGGACAAAACCTCCTCCTAAGAACAACTAGAAATCTGGATTAAAATTTTTTATCCAGAGTGAAACAAAGAGTATCACTTATTCAGTCACCTCAATCAAGAGGTTAAATAACTAAAAAGTTGAGCAGAAATTTTTGTAGTCGACTTCTCTAGCCCTCCATATAGAAAAATGTGATGAATCATAAAATCAAGATGTAAAAAAGAACATTCTAGAAAAAATGTAGAAGAAAATTTCTGTGACAGGCTTGGGATCTCATGGGATAGGTTTGAACAGGACACAAATGATACTGGGGGAGAAAATAATAAAATGGACTTCAAAAAAGTATCTGCCCACACCACGTACGAAAATGAATAAGCAAGCCACAGACTTGGAAAAATATTCACAGCACATCTATTTGACAGTGGATTTGTATTCAGAATAAAGAACTCCCACAAATTACCAATTTAAAAATATCCCAAATTCCCGGGGCGCCTGGGTGGCTCAGTGGGTTGAGCCTCTGCCTTCGGCTCAGGTCATGATCTCAGCGTCCTGGGATCGACCCCTGCATCAGGCTCTCTGCTCAGTGGGGAGCCTGCTTCCCCCTCTCTCTGCCTGCCTCTCTGCCTGCTTGTGATCTCTGTCTGTCAAATAAATAAATAAAATCATATATATATATA
>NW_019154089.1:24843615-24890483 GCF_002288905.1 Enhydra lutris kenyoni
GTCCTGCATCAGGCTCTCTGCTCAGTGGGGAGCCTGCTTCCCCCTCTCTCTGCCTGCCTCTCTGCCTGCTTGTGATCTCTGTCTGTCAAATAAATAAATAAAATCATATATATATATATATATATATATATATATATATATATATATAAATTCCCAATTTAAAAAATGGATACAAGATTTAAATAGATACTTTACAAGAAAATATATTCAATTGGCCAAGAAAATGTACTCAGAATTATTTGTCACCAAGGGAAAGCAAATTAAAAACCACAATGAGATACTACTTCAAGGATGTTAGACTGCTAAAACAGAGTGTTGGTAAGGATGTGAAACAACTAGCACTCTCATTCTTTATTCGTTGGGAATGAGAATGATACAACCATTTTGCACAACTATGGACAGTTTTTGATAAATAAAACATAGATCTACTTCATCTACCTCATGACTCAGCACATCTACTCTTGGGTATCTATTCAAAAGAAATGAAAATATCTATATAATGACTCGTACCAGAATGTTTATAGCAACCTTCTTCATACTAACTAACCAAATGCCAAAACAAGCCAAATGTCCATGAACAAGAAAATGGATAAAGTTTAGCCATACAATGAATACTACTCAGAAATAAAACGTGAATTAAGTATTGATATATGGATACCCTTTGTTCTATAAGTTCAATTTTTAGGAATTGCACAGGAAATGAATTAGAAGATGTGTAAAATTTAACTAAGATAATCATTACAGATTGTGTACAACAGTAAATAATTTTTTTTTAAAGATTTTACTCATTCATTCGACAGACAAAGATCACAAGTAGGCAGAGAGGCAGGCAGAGAGAGGAGGAAGAAGGCTCCCTGCGGAGCAGAGAGCCTGATGCAGGGCTCAATCCCAGGACCCTGGGATCATGACCCAGTTGAAAGCAAAGGCTTAATCCACTGAGCCACCCAGGCACCCCTCATTTCTTAATCCTCAAAGTGCCCCCAACAGTAAATAATTAAATCAATTAAAGTTCATCAATTGGAAATAGGTTAAATTATCTGTAGTTTATATGTACAATGAGAAAATATCAAAAATTAAAACTGGAATACAGTTTTATGGAAAACTAGTTACAATATATTAACTGAACAAATCAGCTTACAGTATATATATTATAGACAACAGATGCCCACATAAGCTTATATAATATTTATGTATTTGTATATATGTGTACCCTTGTGTATGATGGGCATGTATCCCAAACACATTGCATAAGTGTGTGTACATCTGTGGAGAAATTAATGTGGTAGAGGTAAGAAAGAGTCATGTAGAAATAACATTCTGGAACGTCTTTCTTCAATGACATTGCTGAATCTTATTTTGTTTTTAACAGATGTTAGTTGCTAATATAATAAAAACAAACTGTTTTTGAAATTGAGTGTTCACATCAAATAATAAAATATGCTTATTGGTATGCTTTTTATATAACTTATTCATTAAAATGAATCACAACTTTTCATCAGATGCTTTTCATACAATCTGTATACAATTGCTATTTCCCCTAAATCTGTGAAGCCAGCCCATATTTCTATTGAGAAACACCCAGAGGAAAGAGCTGTGGATATGCTTCTTTTTTTCTTAATCATTTTTTTTAATTATTTTCAGCATAACAGTATTCATTGTTTTTGTACCACACCCTGTGGATATGCTTTTTAATGGTTTGTGAAACTATGTAACTAAACTCCATGATACTATGCCCAAGACCCACCTCACCAAACCCTTTTAGGTATAACAGGAAAAGGTAATGTTTCCATTGACTAAACTCTCCTTATAGCACTTAAAAAATTATTTATTTATTTGAGAGAAACAGTGAGCAAGAGAGAAAGAGAACAGGAGCAGGGGCAGAGGGAGCGGGAGTAGGAAAAGCAGGCTCCTCTGCTAGGCAAGGAGCCCAATGCAGGGCTCAATCCCAGGACCCTGGGATCATGACCAGAGCCAAAGGCAGATGCTTAACCAACTGAGCCCCCAAGTGCCCCTACTTAGAGCACTTTTTAAATCACTTTTCAGCTTTATAAGAGTAAGCAAACTTTTTCCATAAAGATCAAGACAGTAAATATTTTTGCCCTGCAGGCTACTGGTATCTATCACAACATAAAATCTATTGTTGTAGTATAAAAGTACCCACAAATACAAAAAAAAAAAAAAAAAGATTGTGGCTGTGTTTCAGTAAAACTTCATTCTCAAAAACAGGCAGTGGGCCAATTTAGCATACAGATCACAGCTTACTGATGCCTTCCTTATATGATATAAGTAATCATAATAGTGATATAAAGAATAATGAAAATCTGGAATTAGTAAAATAGAAATGGCATGGACAAGGTAAAACAAAGATAGAAAAACAGATTTTACACACTGAGTAACTAATTTTGCTAATGTAAACTATTTTACCAAAATGTTAGTAATATGTTTTTTTCTTATACGAATATACAGCTTCTAGCAAGTGTTTAAAATATTTATCAAAGAGGAATCTTGTAGTAAAAGGAAGAATTACATTTGAAGAACTTTCTTTTTTAAAGATATGTATTTTCGGAAAGATACATACAAATTTACTAATGGCAATTATTTCTGAATGTTAAACTGATGAGTTGAGTGACTATAAAATTGGGAAAACTGGGGGAACAAAACAAAGCTAAAATAATTAAAATATATGCTTTCTGAAATATATATTTATTGACCAATAATTTTGTTTCACTATCTATTAGATTTATAAAACAGTTCTATTCAAAACTTATTGCCAAAAATGAAGAAAATTCTTTCTAAAAATAAAAATATGTACACATGTTCACTTAAGCAAAATTTTTTCTACTAATTAACTCTACTTTTAAAAGCAGCATAAGGGGCATCTGGGTGGCTCAGTTGGTTAGATGCCTTCGACTAAGGTCATGATCCCAGCATCCTGGGATCAAGTCCCACGTCAGGCTCTCTGCTCAGCAGGGAGCCTGCTTCTCCCCTTCCCTCTGCCTGATGCTGCCCCCGCTTGTGTTCTCTCTCTGTCTTCCAAATAAGTAAATAAAATATTTTTTAAAATAAAATAAAAATAAAAGCAGCAAAAGGGGATGGCTGGGTGGCTCAATCAGTTAAGCATCCATCTCTTGATTTTAGCTCAGGTCATAATCTCAGGGTTGTGAGACTAAGCCCTGCAATCAGGCTCCATGCTGAGTGTAGAGCCTGCTTAAGATTCTCTCTCGGGGTGCCTGGGTGTCTCAGTGGGTTAAAGCCTCTGCCTTCAGCTCGGGTCATGATCCCAGGGTCCTGGGATCGAGCCCCACATCGGGCTCTCTGCTCGGCGGGGAGCCTGCTTTATCCTCTGTCTCTGTCTGCCTCTCTGCGTACTTGTGATCTCAGTCTGTCAAATAAATGAATAAATAAATCTTTATTAAAAAAAAAAAAGATTCACTCTCTCCTTCTCCCTCTGCCCCTACCCCCACACTCTCCCTTGGTAAGGGAAGGGAAGGGAAGGGAGGAAAGAGAAGGGAAGGAAGGTGGCTTAAGAATAGTCATTCCTACCTTTTGTTTTACAGTATCATATCACAGAAACTATTCTGAAGTATGTGTTTTTTATATAATCTTATTAGTATTTTATTTAAAAGTTGCTTACAACCTTCAAATTTGCATTTTCAGTTCATAAATTTTACATTGTTGACACTTTTAATTGGCTCTTCACTATGGACTATTTTTAACTGAGAAATTATTCTCTATTTAGGTTCTGAGATAAGCAGAACAAACTGCTAAATGAAGAATATTCTCATTTATAATATTTTCATGTAAACTGGTAAATATTTTAGTCCATTATATTTATAGGTACTGACTTTTTTTATATAGATATGGATTACATTATGAGAATCTTTCTTCACAACCGTTTTTATAAAATAAAACTTTTCAGGGGCACCTAGGTAGCTCAGTCCATTGAGCATCTGACTCCTGATTTCAGGTTGCGTATGATCTCAGGGTGGTGGGATAGAGCCTCACATCAGGCTTTACACTGGGTGTGGAGCCTGCTTGGGATTCTCTCTCTCCCTCAATCTTTGCCCCTTCACTCCTCTTTCTCTCTCAAAAAAATTTAAAAATTTTTTAAAAATTAAAAAACAAAATAAAACTCTTCAAATAAGCTTTCTCTATGTTTGATACATTCATGTCTTTCACCAAATATAAATGCTGAAAACTCATAAAATTACTCAAACTCAATCCTTCCCAATACAAAATATAAAGTTATCAGTTAAAAACAGGAGCCCCACTTGAAGTAATGTACAATGGGTGTTATACGTAATTGATAAATAACTAAATTCTACCTCTGAAACTAAAAAAAAGAGAGAGAAAGAGAAACCTATATATAGTTTTGGTTAAGCTGATCTCAGGTGCTCTCGCCACATACATACACACACACAAACAATGGTACTTTTGTGAGGTCATTGATATGTTAACTAGCTTGATTGTAATAATCACTTTACAATATATTTATTTGTCAAAATATCACACTGTAAAAGTTAAATATATACATTTTTATTTGACAATAATAGTTCAAGAAAATGGAGACAAAGTATCATTTCAATAAGAAAAAAAAAAAACAAAAAACAAACAGGAGCCCTATCAAAAAAAATCTCCCCACAGTTTGAAATATTCCAAAGTGCAATTACAGAATTTCAAACTTAAAAAGAAGAATATTTTATTTATTGTGATCTTCCCTTGCTTTTATAGGGATACACTGCAATATTTTCCTGTTCATAAATTTTGTTTTAAACAATTGTCATTTGCTGAAAAGCATTAAGAGCTGGTATTTCTTGGGGCGCCTGGGTGGCTCAGCTGGTTAAGCATCCAACTTTTTATTTCAGCTTAGGTCATGATCTCAGGGTTTTGAGATTGAGCCCTGCATAAGTTTCAGTGTTAGGCATGGAGCCTGCTTAAGATTCTCTCTCTCCCTCTCCCTCTGGCCCTCCCCACTCCCTCTCTCAAAAAAAAAAAAAAAAAAAAAGAGGACAAGAGAGAGGGCTGACATTTCTTGGTTCTCCATTCATAAATACATTGATTAAATATTTCTGCCTTATTCTGCATAAAATTTACATGATTCATTATTAAAAAAAAAAAAACAGTATCATCATTGAGCAGTTAGGTTTATTTCCAAAGTTTTCAGAGCCTCAAACATTTCTATCTGATGGTGGGCAACAAATATGGAAAGCACATCTGCCAGCTAAAATTCTTTTTTTGTCCTTATTTTTTGTTTTATTCTCATATAAAAATTGTGTAGTTCAGCTACTATAAAGTGTGTGTAAATCTGACATCTCTAGCTTTTGTTACCACTGATAGAAAAGGAACAATGATAAATTGTGTGTTTGCCACGATGAATACCAAGCACATTGCTCAAGTTTTCTTAATTTATTAACAATACTGTTTCCAGTGATTCTATGCTCCACTATTTTTAGTAATATAGCAAACCAAGTAATTTTACTTTGAATGGTGAATGAAACTTTAAACCGAATTTTACAAAGGCATCCACCATAATATCAGATATTTCACATCTGACAGAATGAACATCCAAAGCCTTTACTTTGACTCCACAGAGTGGAAAGAAGAAAAAAAAATGATCCATTATTAGAATTAACAAGTTTTCTTTTTGAAGGTATGAGCATTCTGACATAAAGCTGCCATTATTTAGTAACTGGAAATATTCTTCTGCTAATACAGCCAAAACATTCACAGCTCCTGCTCAAGTTTTCATACATGCACAAGAAAATCTGGATAACAACTGAATAAGAGCTATTTTAAATAGTCATTTTATCTAAATGATAAATGATATTTCACAGAGTGATATGTAAACATACCATCTGCAGCTGCATATTAAATCAGTCCTCAGGCACATTCTTCTTAATATAATTATTAACTTTTGAAGTAAATTCTGATGCTTCCTCAGCATATTTGTCTTCTGTTTTCTATATAGTCATTGATATCACTATGGTCCCCATGGCAGGTGGTAATTGTCAACAAATATTTTGCACAGACTAAATTTCTTCTCCAACTTTATTGAAAAAGAGAAATTTAGTACTTAATTTTAAGTATCCACTTTCAGTTTTTTGCTCATTATACCCAAAAGGACTTATCCCAAAATTAAATGTATCACCAAATAATTAACTATATATGTATATTTGTCTACATAGTAAATATCTATACCACTGTAGCAATAATGTTCAGAACACTTTCAATACTCTCAGCATCTCTTTCCTGCTATTTCACGTACATTTAACTAATAAATGTCCATGTTACTCACTGATTCCTTCCCCTGGTTATCTGTAACTTCATGTACCTCACTGGCCACAACAGTGTCTGTCTGGCACATGAAGTAAGGAAAACAATGAATATTTCTTCCACTAACACCGAATAATGAATTAGCAACCCCTAGCCATTTCATAGCCGTTACCAGGTAAATGAAGAGGATAAAAAATATAAACAGATCATAACTGAGTATTTTGTCTTATTTTGCTTTGTTTCCCAGATTTTATCATGTGATAAAGTGAAACCTCTGATCATTGCGTGGCAGAAGATGGACAGTCAGAATGGAGCTCTACAAAACCTTAACAAGAGTATTCTTCCAACAAACATTTGGAAATTGGAATTAGAGAAATCATACTATAAGCAATAGCATCAAAACATGAAATACTTAGGGATAAATTAAAAAGGAGTGTATACAAAATCTACAAAGTATTGCTGAGAAAAATTTTAAAAGACCTAAAGACATAAAAAAAACCATAATCACAGTATGGAAAGCTCATTACTATTTAGATGTCAATGCTTCTATAGTTAGCTTATAGATTCATTGCAATCGCAATCAAAATATCAGTAGATTCTTAATAGAAATGGAGAAACGGATTCTAAAATTAATTTGGAAAGACAAAGGAAATTAAAAACACTCAACAATTCTGAAAATGAACAGAGCTGGAGAACATATGTGACTGGATTCCAAGACATTCTAGAAAGCAGTAGTAAGACAATGTGGTACCAGTCACATAAATCAAGAATAAAGGGGAAAAAATACACAATACACATATGTATGAATTCATTCATGTGACATTCTGAAAAAAGCAAAACTACTGGGCCAGAAAAGAGGTCAGTGATTTCCAGGGACTAGGAGTAAGAGTAGAAGTGTGACTGCAGAGAGCCACAAGAGAACCATGTTGTGGTGACAGAAATGTTATCTACTGATTATGGTAGTGGTTATGCAATTGTGTATGTTTGTAAAAAATCAGGGAACCGAACATTTTTAAAGACAATTTTACTCTATGTAAATTTTACTTCAGTAAACCTTACTTTAAAAATAATAAGAAAAAGGAAGCCTCTGTTGTGTTATTACTTCTTCCTGGAAATATTCCTTCCTTTTATTATTTTCCACCTGGCATCTCACTCCAGCAGTTAAATGGCCATTCTCTCTGATGTGCCTCTATCCTCATGGTTACTATTCTAGGTTAAACTCATGGATGTTCTTGTCTGTTCTCCCAACAGATGGGCTCCTTGAGGGCTTTTCCCCCAAAGCTGCATCTTCATGCTTGAAGTCACATCTAACATGAAGATTAAAAAAAAAAAAAAAAAGTTGGGAGAGGCAAAGAAAGAAAAGAATGAAAGGGGAAAGACACTCTTTTCATTACTGTTTTCTTCTGCCCTTCTGTAAACACCAAAGCTAACCTTAATTACAAAAAAATCTTGGATTTATGTTTTCAAATGAACTTGGGATTTTGTTTTCATTCTAGTATGGTGAAGTTAACAGATCAAGAGATGACTGCCATTGAAAAGCCCATCTGTCACTCACAGTTCCCAAGGGGAGGGAGCATGCCATGCTTCATAAGACTACACAGAAAAGGAGTAGCATCAGTCAGGAAGCAAAAGGAATAAGGGGAACGGGCAGGCAAAAGACTTCATTGTGGTTTTCATGAGAAGGAATAGGTAAGGCAGACTAAGCAGCTGAGCAGGTTTAGTATTGGATAGTTAGAATAACTTCAGTGGGCTCTGGGGTATAGGGGTGACCTCTAATCTTCTAGCATTTGATCTTGGGGTAATTTATGGCACGGGAATTATGTCCCAGACTTCAGGAGCCTCATTAAAGATGACAGAAGGAGGTAGAGACTCAGGACTGGTCAGTTTGCATATTAAATTCATGCTCACAGAATCACCCATGCCCATCCACTCCCTCACCCTCCACTCCCCACTCTTAACATGCCATATGTTAGGAATACAGAAAATAAGAAAATATAGTTAATACAATTTATATAGTATCTTTCCTGTATATATTATAGCTTATTCTATAACCTTATAATAAAAGTGAGTGTGCACTGCTGGTTATCTAGGTGTTACCACTATTTTTAGTCTGTAAAATCAGTCTAACCTTTTGCTAAATATCAGTGAAAAATTGCTTAGATGATGTGCATATTCCTCTATATTCTGCAATAAGCACTATGTAAACATTGAGAGAGAGATTTGTGTTTGGAAAGATATATTACACAGTCAAGTTCTTTAACTTTTATTTCTTACTATGAATCAACAGAAGCCACGCTTTAGTGCCTCCCACGATAAGTAATAGAAAATGCCACAGACTAAAACTACTGAGTTATCTTCCCCCTTGTTCTTCTATTTAGTATTATGTCCATGTTATTTCATTTAATAAAAGATACAAGGGTTGAGAAAACACAATAGTGTGTCTGTTCTTGTAAAGATACAGGAGAAATCAATTACAACATAATAGAAAGCATATTTTCTTACATACATTTTGTTTAAAGTATTAGGAAAGGGTCACACTATATCAGACTCTAAAATATATTTACCTTAACACAAACTCCACTCTAACAAAAGAATAAAGCATTTATCATTGTTCTAATATCACTATCAGGTTTTCATTTCTAATGTTTCTTCTGCATATCTGATTTGAGCATTATACAGGGTTAAAGTTGGGAACAACAATAATTAGAAGACCATGAAATACTTGCATCATAATGTTCTCAACTGCTGAGTAAATGTACAAAACAACATATTCATTTAGGAAATTGTGTTTTGTGTCTCAAATGGCCTTTCTCAATTGCCCTCTCACTTCCAAGAATACAAACACTGGTTAGCTCTAAAAAGGGTTTTTAAATATAACCTGTAATAACAATAGTAATATTAAATAGCTAATATTTGGAATCTTACTATGTGCTTATTAAGTGTTAGACATACATTATTCCATTTATTCCTCCAAACAACATAAGGGATTTTTTTTGCCACTCATTTGCAGATGGAAAAACTGAAGGACAGACAGATTAAGAAACTCACTCACTCACTCAGCTAGTAAGTACTGGACCCTGGATTTAAATGCAGGGCTCTCTGACTCTGAATCTATATCTGAACCACTCTATCATGTTGGATCTCAAACATAAGCAGCTTGATTAGAGCACTTTCCCCTAGAAACCATGTTACAGTGTTTATAGTCCTAGGACTACCTCCAAAAGCATATTGCATTCATATAAAAGTATGAATTCTATTATGCAGAATCTGATCATAATGTGCAAAGTTGCCTCTGTGAGACAATGCATTCTAAGATTTCCATTCTTGGCATATCAAGAATAGATTTTTTTGTATTTATGTAACTAGATTATGGAATTGCTCCTCTTTCCTGTGTCCTCTCAAACCTAAATACAGCTGATTATGTGGGGTTTTGTGATATAATAAGGAGTGAAATAAATATAATTTTCACTATTGGGGGGACACATGGAGGTAATTCTACAAAGATTAAAATAATTATAATGGGTATAGTAGATGAGAATCTGTTCCACACTTTTTATGAGAATACATTCTTATCATATAGTATATATCTACACTTTCTAATATCTTGCTAGATATTTTAAAGTATTACTTCTAACTCTCACAGTAGCTTTTTGAGGTACATATATTCTTACTTTATAGTTTAGTGTCAGTTGAAACTAAAAGTGGTTCACACAATCAGGGAACCAGGAGAACCACCTCTGAATTTCTGGTATGTCCAGATCCCAAGTATCCACTATAGTGTGGTCTGATTTCTGGTATGTCCATATCCCAAGTCTCCACTACAGTGTGTGTGGTCATTGTTGATAAAAGATGTCTGAGAGGGGCAGTAAACTACCAGCCTAAAGGTTTAGGTTGTTCCACAGCAATATTTTATTTGGGGCACAAACTGTTTTAAGTAATTTTTAACTGAATCCCTTGGCTCACCAATCTGTAACAGCTCCCCCATATACAGTCTCTTACACTTAAGCTTCCAACTCAGTTACATTAATTTAATGGCTCCTGAAAGAATTTAAGAAGCTGGGTAGAAGAAGATGAGGAGGATATCGAGATATACAGAAGCACTTCACTAAATGCTTTTCATGCATTATCCCAAATTTATTCATTACCACCTAATGTGTTAGATATGGGTATTCCCATTTTACAGACAAAGATGTTTATTAATTTGCCCAAGACCATGTACTCTCTAGTTAGAGCTCAGACATGAACTCAAGTATATGCTGCTTAAATTGTGTGCTCCTATCTACTAAGTGTATTGCTTCTACTAGAGGACTATGTTGCATATGTTGCTATTAAGAACAACTCCTGAACAAGAGCTAAAAATATCAGAATATACTCTAAGAACCAGCAAAGGAAGCTGATTAACTTGCTCATCAGTGGACTTTCCCCTTAAAAAAAGAATCAGCCAACTCAAATGTAAATACCTCTATGAGAAAACCTTCAGCCTAGGAGGCTGAATTAACTGTCTAGAGGTTTTGAGGCCAAATAGTGTGTCCTTTGATTTCACTCTTGAATCAATGGCCCTTATGTCCTTCTGTCAATGTGAAGACTACAGCTTCTCATCTCTAGACAGCAGAAGAGCAAATATACTAGAAGGGAGGTTCGCTGATGTATTAAAGAGAACTGCAACCTGGGCAGAGAACTGATGGTGGCTTCAAGAGAATGTGCTCTCCCATCCACTCACAAGTGTAATTTAAAGAGGATTTTTCAAGGCATGGATAGGCACCATTACTCACATCAGTTCCCACTGCTTCATGCTCTATAACTCTTTACCAATTCTGGTCCACAGCTACTCTGCCCTGTTTAATCAACAGCATGCATTTCAGAAGTATTCTCCAGCATCCCCAAATGAATTTCTTATAACACAAATTGAATGAAGTGGTGAAAATGATAAATATGTCTGCAGTGTAACATATTTGTTTCAAGCTGTATGATCTGCCTGAGGGTAAAAGGGACTCCCCAAAGAAACTATGCCAACTTCAGATTTAAAATGATCTATTTGACCATGATCTTACTCTCACAGTTTGTATCCCATGATTTTTTTTTCTGTGAAAGTTTTCATCTACAATGTTTTATGATATTGAGATCAATTCTCTGCTTTGAAAGCAAATATATAAAGTTCAAGGACATGAGTTTATACATGACAAAGATTTCATAAATTAAATGTATATTTGCTTCATGATATTTTTCTAACCCTTCCCCATATGGTAAGTGGAGTAGACAGAAAAATATATCCCTAAAGATTTCCATGTTCTAGTCCCTAGAACCAGGGAATATGTTACATTGGATGTTAAGGTTACAGATGGAATTAAGGTTCCAATCAGGTGATCTTGAGATGGAGAGATTATGGTGGATTATCTGAGTGGGCTCAATGTAATCACAAGGGTCCTTATAAGTGAAAGAGAGAAGCAGGAGGGGAGGCTCCAAGATGGTGGAGGAGTAGGAAACCTAAACTTCGTCTGTCCCAGGAATTCAGCTACATTGTTACCAAACCACTCTGAACACCTGCAAACTTAACAGGAGATCAAAGAAAAGAATAGCAGCAACTCTATGAACAGAAAAACAACTTTCTGGAAGGTAGGACATACAGAGAAGTGAATCTGGGGTGATATTTGGGAAGACTGACTGCAGAGGTAGGTGGGTTGGGGAAAGCCTCCGTCAGCCAGCTACCAGCAAGTGACAGAGCTGCAGAGCACAAAATCTGAACTTTCAGAAGTCTACTCTGATAAGGGATGTTGCTCCAGTGGCTAAATGGGGGTGGAACCGTTGCTGGGACAGTGTGGTCTCAAGACTCTCAGGGTCACAGAAAGAGCAGGGGTGCCTAAGTGTGGCAGAGCTCCCAGGTATTGGAGCAGTGAAGCTGGCTGCAAATACAGAGCCAAGGAGTGGGCTCTCAACTCAGGGATGCCATAAATGGACATCAGCAGCTCAGTCAGGCCACTGCTTTTCAAGCAGGGGCCCAAAAAGAAGCAGAAGCAGGGAGACTCCCTTTCCTCCCCTAAGAGGAGTGGCATGGGAACACACTTCAGGAATCTGCTGGTTTTGGAGACTCCAAACAGAACCATGTGACAGAGATAGAAACACTCAATCACAGGCCGGTGAGCACAGAGGGTGGACAGAGACCAGGGAGAGAGGAGTGATTGACTGCTTTTGTCTAAAGGCTCACTGAGGAGTGGGGGCCTGAGATCTGGCCTCCTCTGGGACTGGAGAGTAGGAGGCCACCATTTTCATTCTTGTCCTCTAAAGCTGCACAGAAAGCCTTCAGGGAACAAAGGCTATCAAGAGCAAACCCAAGCAGATTTCTTAGCCCGGCCCCTGGCAAGGGTGGTACAATTCCACCTCAGGCAAAGACATTTGAGAATCACTGCAACAGGCCCCTCCCCCCAGAAGATCAGCAAGAACATCCAGCCAAGACCAAGATTACCGATCAATGAGAACTGTAAAACTCCAGTGTTAGGGGACTACAGCACATAGCATTCATGGCTTCTTCCCCATCAGTCTTCAGTCTTTCAAAGTTAATTTTTTTTTATTTTTCTATTTCTTTTCTTTTTTAATTTTTCTTCTTTCCTTTTTCAACTAACTTCTTACAATGACTTTCTTACTTCTTTACTTATCAATTACCTTTTTTAGTTTTCATTTTAACAGTCATATTCTTTTTTTTTTTTTAAAGATTTTATTTATTTGACAGACAGAGATCACAAGTAGGCAGAGAGGCAGGCAGAGAGAGAGGAAGGGAAGCAGGCTCCCTGCTGAGCAGAGAGCCCGATGCGGGGCTCGATCCCAGGACCCTGAGATCATGACCTGAGCCGAAGGCAGAGGCTTTAACCCACTGAGCCACCCAGGCGCCCCTAACAGTCATATTCTATCCCTTAATTGTATTTAACCTTATTTTTTCTATATATAGTTTTCCTTTATTCAAAATTTTGGGATACAGATTCTTCTAACAGACTAAAATATACCCTAAATCTACTGTATGGCTTTGTTATATTCACCTGCTTGATCATATTCTCTCTCTCTCTCTCTCTCTCTCTTTTATTTTTCTTCTTTCCTTTTTCAACCTATTTCTTATCAATTACTTTTTAAAAATCCTTTTTAATTTTCATTTTTACAGTCATATTCCATCCCTTCATTGCATTTACCTATATATGTGTGTATGTACATTTCTTTTTCTTTCCTTAAAATTTTGGGAGGCAGTTTCTTCTAATCAAAACACCCAAAATCTAGTGTATGACTCTGTTCTATTCACCAGTCTGATCATATTCTTCTTCTTTTTTTTTTTTTTCTGTTCCCCCAGTTTCAGTCTCTTCTGATATGTTTAGGGTATATTTTTCTGGGGTCATTGGTACCCTTTTAGCATTTTGTTCTCTCCTTCATCTATTCTTCTCTGAACAAAATGACAAAAGGAAAAAGTCACCTCAAAAATTGGAACAACAGGCAGTACCGACCACCAGGAACCTAATTGACAAAGACATGAGTAAGCTGTCGGAACTAGTGTTCAATATAAAAATTACAAAGAGGCTAGCTGGGCTTGAAAAAAGCAAAGATACTAGAGAATCCCTTTCTGGAGAAATAAAATCTAACCAAGTTGAAATTAAAAAGGCTATTAATGAAGTGCAATAAAAAATGAAGGGTCTAGGGGCACCTGGGTGGCTCAGTGGGTCAAAGCCTCTGCCTTCGGCTCAGGTCATGATCTCAGGGTCCTGGGATCAACCCCACGTCAGGCTCTCTGCTGAGCAGGCAGCCTGCTTCCCCCTCTCTCTGCCTGCCTCTCTGCCTACTTGTGATCTCTGCCTGTCAAATAAATAAATGAAATCTTTAAAAAAAAAAAAAAAAGAAGGGTCTAACTGCTAGGATAAATGAAGCAGAAGAGAGAATTAGTGACATAGAAGATTAAATGATGGAGAATAAAGAAGCTGAGAAAAAGAGAGATAAACAACTATTGGATCATGAGGGGAAATTCAAGATAAGTGATACCATAAAGTGAAACAATATTAGAAGAAATGGAATCCCAGAAGAAGAAGAAAAAGAAAGGGGCAGAAGGTATACTAGAGAAAATTTCAGTAGAGAACATCCCTAATCTGAAGAACGGAAAAAGTATCAAAATCCAGGAGGAACAGAGAACCTCCCTCAAAATCAATAAAATAGATCAATACCCTAACATATAATAGTAAAACTTACAAATCTCAAAAACAAAAAGAAAATCCTGAAAGCAGCTCTGGACAAGAAGTCTGCAACCTACAATGGTAGAAATATTAGATTGGCAGCAGACCCATCCACAGAGACCTGGCAGGCCAGAAAGGACTGGCATAGTATATTCAGGGTACTGAAAGAGAAAAATATGACCCACAAGAATACTATATCAAGCTAGGATATCACTGAAAACAGGAGAGAAAAAAGCTTCCAGGACAAACAGAAACTAAAAGAATTTGAGATCACCAAACCAGACCTACAAGAAATATTAAAAGGGGTTCTCTGAGCAAAAAGAGAGCATAAAACTTACATAGGCCAGGAAGGAAAAGAGATAATATACAGTAACAGTCACGTTACAGGCAATAAAATGGCACTAAATTCATATCATTCTTTAGTTATCCTAAATGTAAATGGGCTAAATGCTTCAATCAAAAGATACAGGATACCAAACTGGATTAAAAAAACAAGAACCTTCTGGGCACCTGGGTGGCTCAGTGGGTTAAGCCACTGCCTTTGGCTCAGGTCATGATCCCAGTGTCCTGGGATCAAGTCCCACATTGGGCTCTCTGCTCAGCAGGGAGCCTGCTTCCCTCTCTCTCTCTCTCTCTGCCTGCCTCTGTCTACTGTGATCTCTCTCTGTCAAATAAATAAATAAAATCTTTAAAAAAAATAAAAATAAATAAAAAATAAATTAAAAAAAAATAAAAAAACAAGAACCTTCAATATATTGTCTCCAAGAGACTCATTTTAGACCCAAAGAAACCTCCAGATTTAAAGTGAGGGGGTGGAAAACCATTTACCACGCTAATGGACATCAAAAGAAAGCTGAGGTGGCAATCCTTATATCAGATAAACTAGATTTTAAGCCAAAGACTGTAATAATAGATGAGAAAGGACACTCTATCATACTTAAAGGGTCTGTCCAAAAAGAAGATATAACAATTTTAAATATCTAAGCCCCTAACATGGGAATAGCCAATTATATAAACCAATAAATAACAAAACCAAAGAAACACATCAACAATAATACAATAATAGTAGGGGACTTTAACACCCCCCTCACTGAAATGGACAGATCATCTAAGCAAAAGATCAACAAGGAAATAAAGGCTTAAGGATCAACAAGGAAATAAATGGACCAGATGGACATCACAGATATATTCAGAACATTCCATCCCAAAGCATCAGAACACACATTCTTCTCTAGTGCACATGGAACACTCTCCAGAATAGATCCCATCCTGAGTCACAAATCAGGTCTTAACTGGTACCAAAAGACTGGAATCATTCCCTGCATATTTTCAGACCACAATGCTTTGAAACTAGAATTCAACCACAAGAGGAAAGTTGGAAATAACACAAATACCTGGAGGCTAAAGAGCATCATACTAAAGGATGAAAGGGTCCACCAGGAAATTAAAGAAGAATTTTAAAAATTCATGGAAACAAATGAAAATGAAAACACAACTGTTCAAAATCTTTGGGATGCAGCAAAGGTAGTCCTAAGAGAATGTATATACCAATACACACCTTTCTCTAGAAACAAGAAAGGTCTCAAATACACTATCTAACCCTACACCTAGAGGAGCTGGAGAAAGAACAGCAAAGAAAGCCTAAACCCAGCAGGAGAAAAGAAATAATAAAAATCAGAGCAAAAATCAATGAAATAGAAACTAAAAAAAAAAAACCAGTAGAACAGATCGACAAAACTAGGAGTTGGTTCTTTAAAAGAATTAATAAAGTTGATAAACCCCTGGCCAGACTAATCAAAAAAAAAAAAAAAAAAAAGAGAGAGAGAGAGAGAGAGAGAGAAAGAAAAGAGAAAGAACCCAAATAAACAAAGTCATGAATGAAAGAGGAGAGATCACAACCAACACCAAAGAAATACAATTATAAGAACACATTATGAGCACTATATGTTAACAAACTAGACAATCTAGAAGAAATGGATGCATTTCTAGAGACATATAAACTACCAAAACTGAACCAGGAAGAAATAGAAAACCCAAACAGACCCATATCCAGCAAGGAAATACAAACAGAAATAAAAAAATCTCCCAACAAATAAGAGCCCAGGGTCAGATGGCTTCCCAGAGGAATTCTACCAAACACTTAAAGAAGAAATAATACCTATCCTTCTGAAACTGCTCCAAAAAATAGAAATGGAGGGAAAACTTCCAAACTCATTTTATGAGGCCAGCATTACCTTGATCCCAAAACCAGACAAATACCCCATCAAAAAGAAGAGTTGCAGATCAATATCCTTGATGAACACAGATGCAAAAATTCTCACCAAAATACTAGCCAATAGGATTCAACAGTACATTAAAAGGGTCATTCACCACGACCAAGTCAGATTTATCCCTGGGCTGCAAGGTTGGCTCAACATCCACAAATCAATCAATGTGATACATTACATTAACAAAAGAAAGGAAAAGAACCACATGATACTCTCAACAGATGCAGAAAAAGCATTTGGCAAAGTACAGCATCCTTTCTTGATCAAAACTCTTCACAGTGTAGGCATAGAGGGTACATACCTCAATATCATCAAAGCCGTCTATGAAAAACCCACAGCAAGTATCATTCTCAATGGGGAAAAACTGAGAGCTTTCCCCCTAAGGTCAGGAACATGGCAGGGATGTCCACTATCACCATTGCTATTCAACACAGTATTAGAAGTCTTAGCTTCAGTAATCAGACAACAAAGAGAAACAAAGGCATCTGAATTGGCAAAGAAGAAGTCAAACTCACTTTTTACAGATGATTTGATCATTTGACACCACCCCAAAACTGCTAGAACCCATACAGGAATTCAGTAAAGTATCAGGATATAAAATTAATACACGGAAATCAGTTGCACGTCTATACACTAACAGCAAGACAGAAGAAAGACAAATTAAGGAGTTGATCCCATTTAGAATTTGCATCCAAAACCATAAGACACCTAGGAATAAATCTAACCAAAGAGGCAAAGAATCTGTACTCAGAAACTATAGAATACTCATGAAGAAACCTGAGGAAGACACAAAGAAATGGAAAAATGTTCCATGCTCATGGACTGGAAGAACAAATATGTGAAAAGGTCTATGCTACCTAAAGCAACCTGCACATTTAATGTAATCCCTATCAAAATACCATCAACTTTTTTAACAGAAATGGAACAAATAATCCTAAAATTTGTATGGACCAAGAAAAGACCCTGCGTAGCCAGAGGAATGTTGAAAAAGAAAAGTAGAGCTGGTGGCATCACAATTCCAGACTTCAAGCTCTATTACAAAGCTGTCATCATCAAGATAGTATAGTACTGGCACAAAAACAGACACACAAACTAATGAACAGAATAGAGAGCCCAGAAATGGACCCTCGACTCTATGGTCAACTAACCTTCAACAAAGCAGGAAAGAATGTCCAGTGGAAAAAAGACAGTCTCTTCAACAAATAGTCTTGGCAAAATTGGACGGCCACATGCAGAAAAATGAAACTGGACCATTTCCTTATACCACACACAAAAACAGACTCAAAATGGATGAAAGACCTCAATGTGAGATAGGAATCCATCAAAATCCTTGAGGAGAACACAGGCAGCAACCTCTTCAACCTCAGCTGCAGCAACTTCTTCCTAGAAACATCACCAAAGGCAAGGGAATCAAGGGCAAAAATGAACTATGGGGACTTCATCAAGATCAAAAGCTTTTGCAGAGCAAAGGAAATAGTCAACAAAACCAAAGGACAACTGACAGAATGGGAGAAGATATTTGCAAATGGCATATCAGATAAAGGGCTAGTATTCAAAATCTATAAGGAACTTACCAAACTCAACACCCAAAGAATAAATAATCCAATCAAAAAATGGACAGAAGACATTAACAGACATTTCTGCAAAGAAGACATCCAAATGACCAACACACAAGAACAAGTGCTCAACCTCACCTGGCATCAGGGAAATACAAATCAAAACCACAGTGAGATACCACCTCACATCAGTCAGAATAGCTAAAATTAACAAGTGTGGAAGTAACAGATGATGGCGAGGATGCAGAGAAAGGGAATCCTCTTACACTATTGGTGGGAATGTAAGCTGGTGTAGCCACCCTGGAAGACAGTATGGATATTCCTCAAAAAGTTGAAAATAGAGTTACCCTAAGACCCAATAATAGCACTACTGGGTATTTACCCTAAAGATACAAATGTAGTGATCCAAAGGGGCATGTGCACTCCAATGTTTAAAACAGGAATGTCCACAATAGTCAAACTATGGAAAGAGCCAACATGTCCATCAACAGATAAATGAATAAAGAAGATGTGGTGTGCATGTGTGTGTGTCTGTGTGTATGAATGATATGATACACAGACACACAAACATACACACACTCTCTTTCTCAAACGGAATATTATGCAGCCATCAAAAAATGAAATCTTGCCTTTTGCATGATGTGGATGGTACTAGAGGGTATTATGCTAAGTGAAATGCATCAATCAGAGAAAGACAATTATCCTATGATCTTACTGATATGTGGAATTTGAGAAACAAGGCAGAAGATCTTGGGGGAAGAGAGGAAAAAATGAAACAGGCCGAAACCAGAGAGGGAGATAAACCATAAGAGACTCTCAATCTCAGGAAACAAACTGAGGGTTTCTTGAATGGAAGAGGGTGAGAGGGAGAGGTGCTGGGTGATGGAATATTGGGGTGGGTATGTGCTATGGTGAGTGCTATGAATTGTGTAAGACTGATGAATCACAGACCTGTACCCCTGAAACAACACATTTAAATTTTTTTTAATTAAAAATTTTTTTAAAAAATAGTTCAATAAGAAAAGAGAGAGAGAGAGGCAGGAAACTGAATGTCAGGGGATGTAATGTGAAAAAGGAAGTGGCTATGAGTCAAAGAAGATGAACAGCCTACAAAAGCTGGAAAAGGCAAAAAACAGATTCTCCCTGAGTTTCCAAAACAATGCACGCTTGCCAACACCTTGATTTTACCAAGTGAGATCCTTATAGTGTTCTGACCTTCAAAACCACAAGATAACAAATCTATGATTTTTTTTTTAAACCACTAAGTTTATGGTAATCTGTTAAAGCAGCAAAAGAAAACTTAATACAGATACTGGTACCTGGAAGTAGGATGATGCTATAACAACCATCTAAAAATGTGGAAATGGGGGCACCTGGGTGGCTCAGTGGGTTAAAGCCTCTGCCTTCGGCTCAGGTCATGGTCCTAGTGTCCTGGGATCGAGCCCCACATCGGGCTCTGTGCTCTGCAGGGAGCCTGCTTCCACCTCTCTCTATCTGTCTGCTTCTCTGCCTACTTGTGATCTGTGTCTGTCAAATAAATAAATAAAATCTTAAAAAAAAAAATAAAAAAAAATGTGGAAATGGTTTTGTAATTGGAAATGGAAAGAGAATGGAAGAAATTTGGTGATCACAGTAGAAAAAGCCTACACTGCCTCAACAGAGTATTAGAAACATGCTTAGACTTAGAAATTAGAAAAATGCTAAAGACTCTGCTACTGAGGAATCAGAAAGAAATGAAGAGAATGGTAGAGAAAATATATATTATGTCTCAAAGAATACCTCAATCATCATGAACAGACTGTTGTCAAAGCTTTTTGTTAGTTTGTTATACGCCCATCAAACCTGGGAGATAACTCAGATATATACTTTATATATATATAAAACCCCATTAATTCTAAGAATTATGGAAAGGCCACTAGGAATATTGGTGAAATGGAAAAAAAAAAAAAAGAGGTAAAACTATTCACAGGATAAGTAACCACAGGTATAATTTTAAAATTTTTTTTAAAAATAGGCTCCACTATGAACTCCAACTGCTCTTAAAGAGAACCCCCCTCACCCACCACAATCTCCAAATCCAAAGGGAGGGAACCTTTGGAACACACTGGGAGGAGCAGAAAGCAAGGGAGGGGGGCGTTGTTCAGGCATGCTGGTTGGTGATGATCATTTCCTTGATCTGAGGAATGATCACATAGGTACTCGTCTTTGTTTTGTATAGTTTTATGTACGCAGATTATATTTCACAACAATAATGGCAAAGAGCAAATTCAAAGGTGCAAGCAGGAAAACCACAGTTCTCAAGTTCCTCAAAATCATCACAAACAATCCTGTTTACATCCTACCTGCCTTTCTTTTTTTTTTTTTTTAATGAAAGTAGTTTTCTTTTTCATTTATTTTTTTTAAGATTTTTTTTTTACTTATTTATTTGACAGACAGAGATCACAAGTAGGCAGAGAGGCAAGCAGAGAGAGAGAGGGGGAAGCAGGCTCCCTGTTGAGCAGAGAGCACAATGTAGGGCTTGATCCCAGGACCCTGGGATCATGACCTAAGCTGAAGGCAGAGGCTTTAACCCACTGAACCACCCAGGTACCCCTTACCTGCCTTTCTAAGACAAGATGGTTATGAGGTCAAATCATGATTTTTACCCCATGGATATAAATCATTACCATTGGACATGACCATGCATTTGAAAATTATTTTCCGTGAATGTACACGTATGTTTCTTTGTCTCTTTTTAAAATCTTTAATACAGAGAGCATTCCACACTTACAAAAAACAGCAAAGAATAACAGAATTCTAAAAACACATCACTGTGTCCATTATCTCTGTGATATTGGAGTTGACCATAAACATGTACCTACATTAGAGAGGGAGAAAAAGAATATGTTTTTAAGTAATAGCTCTTCCACATATAGTGTGTGTGAATAAATATTGACTAATAGTATCATACTTATTTGTCCTAAAAGTTACTACAACTAATTCTTTCAGCAGATGAATATTACATGATCATTATTATCTCTGGTAGTAGTTTCAGGTGCCAAAAACCTAACCCTCTGATGAGAACCTTAGACATATTTCCTTGGTACAAGGGAATACAGTATCAGCATTCCATGTGTAAATAACTTCAATTAACAACGAGTTATAATTGTACAGGGAGATGAAAATTAGTTTAAACAAGTCAATTAAATCATAAACATTTCAGAAATAAGAGGATGTGTTTGTAATCCAATTAGTGTGTTAATATACTAATAAATTTACTGATTTGAATAGTATCTTAATTGTATAGTAAAGCACCAGAAGAAAAAAAACATATATCTTCATTGTCATAAAGGGAGCTTTGGCTGCAGTCTGACTGCATAAGTTTGGAGAAAATTATCCATGTTAATGAGATCAAAATGCTTCTATCTAGAATAATAAATAAGGTTACTTGATGGTTTGGCTAATAAAAATGCATCCAAGGGACAGGGGAAATGACTGAACACAGTGTTGTCTGCCAGATGCTAATTACACTAAGTTCCTGATGCGAGAGAATGGGACATTTTATACTGTGACCAAAAAACCACTTCCATAGTTTGAACAGTCACATAATCATGGGAATAAAATATTCCAGAGATAATTCTTTATTGCTACCTCAATTACCACAAATTAAGCTGATATTAATATACTTTACTGCTGCTCAGCCTTAAGTGAAATCAGTAGCACTTCACAGATAACTCAAGGGAATGAGCTGATCTCCTATTTCTATGTAATTACCCATAATTTATGGAACAAAGATCCATGAGCAGTCTAGTCAAGGTCACCTAAGAAGGTTGAATTGCTTTGTTTTCAATCACCATCTGTGATCTGGGCTGAGGCTGCCACCTCCCCAATAGCCAGAAGAGAAAGGAATAGCTCCCAAGCACAAGGGTCATGGAACCAAATCCTCGGGCCAACGGGGAGAATAATCATGAGCTTTACACAGTGTTCATTTTAATGAGTACATGGCATTTGAATGAAAATACTAGCTTTATAAGTGATTAATCCATGACTTTTACTGTGTATTTACCTTTACCATTGGGATTTTTACTTTTATGTATTCTTGTTACTAGTTAGTGCCTTTTCTTCTCAGCTTAAAAAAGTCCCTTTTAACATTTCTTGTAAGTCCAGTTTAATGGTGATGAATTCCTTTGGTTTTGCTTCATCTGAAAAACTCTTTATCTCTTCTTCAATTCTTAATGATAACCTTGCTGGGTAGAGTTTTCTTAGTTTGAAGTTTTTTTCTTATCAGTGCTTTGAATATATCATGCCACTCCCTTTTGGACTATAAAATTTCTACTGAAAAATCTGCTAATAGTCTTACAGGGTTCCTTTTTATGTAACAAGTTGTTTTTCTTTTTCTGCTCATAAAATTCTCTATCTTTAACTTCTGACATTTTCATAATAATGTGTCTTGGTGTGGCTCTCTTGGGTCCACCTTATTTGGAACTCTCTGGGCATCCTGGAACTGGATGTCTCTTTCCTTCCCCAAGTTAAAGAAGTTTTCCACCATTAAGTCTTCAAGTAAGTTTTTTGCCTCTCTATCTCCACTCCTTCTGGAACCCCTAAAACATCAACGCTGTACCACCTGATGTTGTACCACAGGACTCCTACACAAGGCGCACATTTTTTTGTTGTTATTTGAGTGAGTTTCATTGCCCTGTCCTCTAGATCACAGATCCATTCTCTTGCTTCCTCCAATGTGCTGTCAAACCACTCTAGTCTATTTTTCAGCTATTGTATTCTTCAGCTCTGTGACTTCTTTTTGGTACTTTCTAACATTTTCTGTCTCTGTTGAAGTTCTCACTCTATTCATCCACTCTTTTCCAGAGTTTAGTTAGCATCTTTACGACCATTACTTTGAACTCTTTATCAGGTAGATCACTTAACTCCATTTTTCTGAGGTTTTATCTTATTCTTTAGTTTGGAACATATTCCCTTTTTCCTCATGTTGCTTCACTCTTTGTTTCTACGGATAAGGCAAAGTTACTTCTCCCAGTCTCGAAGGAGTGGCCTTGCACAGGAGATGAACTTTATTATCCAACCTTGCTGTAGCTTTTGATGGTCCCTTGAATCTTTGTGGTTTTCTAGACAGTTTGATTTATTCTCTTTTTTTTAAGATTTTATTTATTTATTGGACAGAGAGAGATCACAAGTAGGCAAAGAGGCAGGCAGAGACAGAGGGGGAAGCAGGCTCACTGCTGAGCAGAGAGCCCAATATGGGGCGCAATCCCAGGACCCTGAGATCATGACCTAAGCCAAAGGCAGAGGCTTAACCCACTGAGCCACCTAGGTACCCAGAGCTTGATTTATCCTTAATAGGTCCTCATTGTTGAGAAATTGCCAAGACCTGTCAGTGTTCCAAAAGGTGGGGTCTCAGGACTTGGTTTCAGGCTGATTAGAAACCAGATCCTCAGGCAGCGGCTTTTAAAATATGCAAATATATATATATAGGCCTGTGGGGCTACAATTATAAACTCTGTTGGCCTCCAGACCAGGAGATCATAAGGTGTCCCCTGGGTGACAGCTACAAATATTAGGGCTCCAGATGGGCATATAAGCTCCTTTCTGAGGAGTACTAGTCAACCATAGTGAGGCCAGGGGAGAGCGCAAAGACAATATCTCCCTACCTATATTCCTGAGAGTCTTCCATAATCTCTAGATATGGCAAACCTGAAACCCGTCCCTCAAGCTAAAGCTCCAGGACAAATAAACAGGCCTTTTTTCACAGGAGGACTGGGGGTATATTTTAGTCTACTACTGTTTGTGCCATGCCCTGGGGAGGCAGCCTGCCAAGAACTGTCTTTCTGATTGATATAGTCCTGTGGAGCCCAGGAACTCAAGCCTCCTTGCTACAAGGGCCAGGCAATGAAGGTGCATCCCCTCTGTGGATTATACATTTCTGATGGCTTTAGCAGTGAAGCTGCAAAGCACCGAGGGTAGGAAATGCCCCCTAGCTTTAGCAAGGTTATAGGATAATGCCTTGGCTACACAAACCCGCCAGCTTTAGTGAGGCAGCTGGAGAGCATGAGGAGGGGAAGGGGGGGCATTGCCCACCAGCTTTAGCACGTCAGCAAAGAAAATTCATTGGCTGCGTGCCACCAACTTCAGTAAGGCAGCAGGATGTTCCATGTCTGCATATGCCTGCAACTTCTGCAAGGCTGCAGGAATTCCATAACCACTTGTCCCCACTGGCCTTAGCAAGGCCACAGTAGAGTGCCACATCCTCACATACCACCTGCACTAGCAGGGTACAGGAAGAGTGCTGCAATAGCAAAAACAATAGCATTTTTTAAGCCAACATCAGGAAACCAACATAGAGAATAATCTCATATTAATTAATTTAACAAATATGTAATTAACACTTGGCTTTGTGCTGACTTCCAAAACACACAAGGCCCCTAATGGTCCAGAGTTCACAACTCCAATTTTATTGCTTGGAAGACAAAGTTAAACAAACAAACAAGAGTAAATATAAAATATAAATGATAAATGAGGAGAAAACTAAGGCAAGATAAGGAAGGGAAAGAAGAGAGGGGGAGGGGAGTTTATTTGCAGTAATAAAAGAAGGTTTACCTAACAAGAAATATTTGACCAAAAGTAAGAAAGAGAAAGTCAAGTGACTATTGGAGAAGGAATGTTTCAGGTAGAAATAAGAATATGTGAGATTGGGCCATGACAGGTAGGTGTGTGCTTGCTTTGCATGTTTGAAAAGAGGAAAAAGGCCAGTATGGCTGAAATTTAGAATGCATAGGAGAAAGTTGCAGGACATGATATTTGAGAAATCACAAAGAGCCAGATATCAAAAAGTGATCTCACATGTTTCAAAAGAATCATTTTGACGACTGGGTTGCTAATAGTACTTTAACATAGGAGAGAGAACAGTTAGAAGGCTATTCCATTAATCCAGGTTGGAAATTACGGTTGTTGAATCAGGAAGAAAGCCATATAGGTACTTCAAAATTATCAGAATTTGGTATATATATATATATATATATATATATATATATATATATATATATATGAAAAGGACAAGAAAAACAGGATGGGATGGAGAGAAGAATTGGCAATTAAACTGTGTGTATTTGAAGTATGAGATGCTAATCTGTTATCCACATGAAACTGTTGACAGAACAGCCAGATGAGTTCACATTGGTCCAGGCTGGAGATACAAATGTAGACATCATCATTTTTTCTTTTTAAATAGTTTTAAAAGTAAGAGCCTGGATGAGATTACTCTGGAGTTAGAGTAAATAGAGAAGAAGAGATCCAAGGACTACGATGGGGAGATGAGGAAATACTAGCAAAGGAGATGAAAAGGAAGTATCTAGCTTCCAGGAGGGAAACAGTAACCCAGATGCAAGTATCTGAGGCCAACAAAGAAGACTGACATGTGACCGCTGGATTAGCCACATGAAAGTCATTGGTGATTTCTGACAAGTGTCTTCAGTGAAGAGGTGGTGGTAAAAACTGTTTTGAGTATGTTCAAGAGAATATGGGAGCAAGCACACACCTCTTTCAAGGCACTTTGCTGGAAAGGGAATCAAAGAAATAGTGTAGAAGCTGCAGGAAAATGTTAAGTCATGAATTTTTTTTTTCAGATGTGAGAAATTACAGCCTACTTGCATGCTGTAAGAATAAATCAGTTAAAAATGAAGTGGGAAGAGATTCTGGGGAACAAGTGCTAAGTTTGGCATTAGAGAGAAACAGATTTCATGGGAATGTTCTCAAGTAGAATGGAATTATGTCAAAATGGATCACATAGAAGTTTTCTTTTATGTGCTTCTAGTTTCTCAGTGAAATAGGAAGCCAAGTTATCAAATGAGAATGAAGATGAGAAAGCATTTATTAAAAGTTTGGTGAAAATGAGAAGAAAAGATAATAGCCACCTGGGAGAGTAAAAGAATAATTGAGGAAAATGAGATAGGGTGACTTAACAGCAGACAGGCCCACTTGAAGAAAGTGACCATGAATTTCAAGAAGACTGTCCAGTATAGCTTTGTTTTTTTCCAGTCATGTTCAATTATGCAAGTCCAGAAGCAAAGCAGAAGTTGGATTCAACGAGGATTAAGTGTTATCAGGTAAAGACAGTGAAGGAACTAAGGAAGAAAGGGCAATGTAGTTGAGAGTATATGCACAGAAGTAGTTAAAATGGCAGACCTGTTAAAGAATAACCAAACACTAAAAATACCACAGATGAACTGATTGCCCTGACAGACAAGGGAAAGTAACTCTGGAGTAGACAGTGAGTTTCTCTGAGTATGAAGTCTGAGATAGATACAGCGCAAGAAAAAGGAATTTCTATCCAAACAGGACAGGATTCTGAAAGGCACTTTTTGATTATAGAGGGTATTAAAAAAACCTTTCCTAAGATTGGTCATTAACTTCATGATTAGTCATTTATCTCAGTGTGACTGGTCATTTGTACAGTTATAAAACAGGGTCTGACTCTCAATAAGATGAGATAAAGTAACTTAGCGTCAAACTGTCTTAGGGTAAAGAGCAATCCAGTCCTTATGAACAGATGCAAGAATGTATCAGACTTGGGGCACCTGGGGTGGCAAAGTCAGTTGAGATTGGTTTCAGCTCAGGTCATAATCTCAGGGTCCTGGGATCGAGCCCTGAGTCAGGCTCCATGCTAAGCATGGAGTCTGCATGAGAGTCTCTCTTTCCCTCTGTTCCTCCCACTCATACTCTTTCTCTCACTCGTACTCTCTTTCTAATAAAAATAATCTTAAAAAAATAATAATATATCAGACTTCAGGTCAAGCAATAATCAAATCCTTAAGTGCTAGTACAAGGTTTGAGTCAAGATATTTCATAATTAGACCACAGAACTCAAGCTAAGTAAAATATATTGGAGAGAATAGCAGTGAAAATGTGATATTAGCGTAAAACCAATGGAGTGAAAGAATTGTTTGCTAGTATATTTGAGGAAGTAAGCTAGAAAGATAAGAGGATTAGCCACATGAAAGTCATTGGTGTTTGGAAAGTAAGATGCTTAAATAATGGAAGCAGTGTAATTTTAGAGAACCCCAAAGTCTGGGTTTCAACTAATGGAATATATGGCTGTTTTAAGGTAGAGGAAAAGATTCTTCAAAGAAATTTACTTATAAATCAGGGTAGCTGGAAGAATTACTAACACAGAAACTAAAATCAGTCACAATGGTGATGAGAATGTGTTAGAGAAAGTGACAGTGAACTATGGGCTAAAATCTTTATAAAATGAAGTGATGTGTCTATGAAGACTGCAACAAAGGAGGGGTAAGCAGTAGTCTGACTTCTTGGGTTTCAAGACTGGAGAATTTTAGAGGGAGACAGAAAGACAATGATCTCTAATTGACAATGATAAAAATACCACATTTTTAGGAAGAGAACAAGACAAAGAAGGGGAAGATGGAATCAGATAAGGGAATGTGCAGAGCCAAATGAAGAGGAGAGTACAGGTCATGAAACATACATAACCTGGGAAATCTTAGGCCTCTTGAAGAAGCTGAAGCATACAGGAATGAAGGACATACAGGATTATTTCTGATGGCTTCTAAGTCAAATTTCAGAGAAAAAACATGAGTGTGGGGGAGAGAGGGAAGTAGAGCTCTTGCGGGGAGCTCATTGAGCCCCATAATGATGACTTTTAGCTCTTCTCTTTTAGTTTTCTTTTCTTTTTTTTTCTCTTTTAGCTTTCTACATTAGCCCTGGAAAAACGATTATATTCATTTTTATGAGTTCCCCCATAGTACTTGGCAACCATCCCCTACTTTAAGAAAACCTTTGCATAAGAGACCTTGTCCTTCTGTAGCATCAGATACTATATATATCCTTGGCAGAAACCTGAATTATGTACCACTTTTGTCCAGGGCCCCCAAATATGCAGTACTAAACAAGCTGTATCTTATTATAAATATTTATTTTGCAATGAAGCAAGCTGAAGAGTTTAGCTAAAATCTGAAGCTATAACTTCAAGTCTTCTGCCTTTGCCTTAATCAGTAATCAGTCAATTCTCAACCAAACTTTCCACTTCATTTCTGTCTCTTAAACCCTGTCCCCAGTTTATCACTTCCCTGAATTGGTTCATTCTTTCAACAAAAAGTTATCAAGTACCTGTTAAGTGTTATGTGCAACAGTAGACACAGAGATAAGTAAGATTCATTTCTGCTCTGGAGGAGCTTAAGGCCTAGGGTGAAAACAAGTAACAGACCACTTTCTAGAATCCAGCCTAAGAGAGCGATATACAAAACAGAGTGTTGTTCCCAGACTTCAGAATCCACTTTAGAATTTATAATGAGTTTTTATTTTGTCTTTTTAACATGCTGGCAATTTCTAAGTCAAAATGGAAGAGATGACCTTCCTTTTTTTTGTATTCAAAGTCTTGCTTAACTCAAGCAAGAATTCAGAGCTCCCACTCCCCCAACTTTCCTTCCAAGACTATTTGTCAGCAACTACCACCCACCAGCCTCCTTCATGTATATATAAATACTTGAACGAAAAAAAGGAATGGAAATTGAAAATAGGTGACTTCAACCAACAATCAATCTTTATGTGGTAACTTATTTACTTTATTCATTCATTCATTCACTCATGAATTCGTATAAATATTGATTAAACAAAACCTAAGTGGTGGGCACTTAGCAAAGTTCTGCTTAGTGCCAAATGAGAAGAAATCGAAGAGACCATTCATATACCTTATCATAGCTTCTTGGAACAAATATCCCCAAGTAGAAAGCCAATGGGGGTAGGATGAAGCTTCATCTATCTAATAATTCATTGTATCAGGAAAACAATGTGCCAATCTGGAAACAGACTATGAGAATAACCTTATTCCTAGGTCATCTGGAAGGAAGTATCCTTGTAAGAGAGGGTTCAGCTCCAGCCTTAGGTTCTACATAGGAAAAGAGCTTTCCCTTCATCTGTTGCTGGGGTTTGAGCCATATCAAGAATGATACTTGGTATCTTCATGATATGGGCAGTATAGGATTCTAGGTTTAAGAGTGAAATGTAGTGGGAATTTCTACTGGGTGATTTCCATTTTCTCACTATAATCACTTATACCAAAATAATAAATGACCTTCTGCTCTTAAACCCAAGAGTCATTTTGCTGTTCTTCTCTCTAAGCTCTTCACAGCGTATGACATGTAGATTGTTCCCTGTTTCTCAAAATGCTCTTGTCTCTTGGCTTCCCTGACAATTTACTCTACTAGATATTCTGTTGTACTTTTTCATTTCTTTAAAATAGTGTGCCAGTTAAAACTAAAATGAGAGGGGCGCCTGGGTGGTTCAGTGGGTTAAAGCCGCTGCCTTCAGCTCAGGTCATGATCCCAGGGTCCTGGGATCGAGCCCCACATCAGGCTCTCTGCTCAGTGGGGAGCCTGCTTCCTCCTCTCTCTCTGCCTGCCTCTCTGCCTACTTGTGATCTCTGTCAAATTAATAAATAAAATCTTAAAAAAAAAAAACTAAAATGAGATACCAATGCACACACTAGGATAGCTAAAATTAAAAAAACACAGTGCAGTATTGGTGAGGATGTAGAGTAGCAAGATACTACTTGGAGGGAATGTAAAATAGTACAGCTACTTGGAAAAGTCTAGCAGCTTCTTAGAAATAAAACATACATGTGACTTAGCAATTCTATTCATAGGTATTTACCCAAAAAGAAATAAAAACACTGTTCATAAAATGATTTGTACACAAAAACTCATAGTAGCTTTATTCATAATAGCCTAAGATTGAAGAAGAAAAAAGTCATCAACAGATGAATGAAAAATTAATCATGAAAAATAATAATAAAAAATAGAAAAAAAAATTTTTAAATGCTAGATTAGAAAAAATACTTTCCACTAAAAGGGCTTAATTTAGTATAGTATAATGGAAGGTATAAAACTACTAGGAGGCTGAAGTCAGAACACCTACATCGTAATTCTTCTTTACTAGCTGAGTGGCACCCCATGAGCAATTTTGCTTGCTAAATACACACACACACACACACACACACACACACACACACACACACACCACAAAAACTCTGGGATTCATGCTGTACATAACTGTATCTCCATCTGAAGGGAAAATATTTTTAACATTATACAATGAGTATTCTCACTTTATTTTACTTAGTGTTTGAGGATAGAATTTTGTTAGAATATAAGATCCCACCATATGAATTCCAGACTCAGGTGACAGATTTCTATACTTAAATTAATCCCAACTTTTCTTTGTTATTAATAATGTTGTGATGGATAACTTCGTATATGATTCTTTTTGGTTCAACTTAACAGAGGATATTCATTATTTTAGGGTTCTTAATCCATAATACCATAGTAATTATTAAAGTATGTACTTAAGAAAAAAAAAAACTAATCATGGTACAACCATACTATGGAATACTACCCAGCAATCAAAATGAATAAATCACTAATATCTAATTTATGCAACAATATGAATAAATCTCAGCAGTGTGCTGAGCAAAAGAAGCAATACACCAAAAAGTAGTATCCCATTCTTCCATTTATGAAACTAGAACAGGCAAAACCAACTTAGAGTGACAGAAAACAAAAATGGTTGCTTGGGGCCAAGGAAGGGCATATGCAGCAAAGGGCCTGAGGGAACTTTAGAAGAGGCTGTATGATCTCAGTTCTGTGATAGTAAATGCTTCACAACCAACCAACTCTCTGGAAAAAAGCATATGTGTATGTGTATACATACGTACATTTTTATAAGTTTTACTGATACAAAAAAATATAGTACACAATTTACAAATAATAAAATATATAATGCACTTTACTATAAATTCCACATAGCCAATTAATTCCCACAGAATGCTTTATTGCTTTTTCCCAAACTCTTATATGCCTGAGCTACCTCTGCTTCCAATTCAAACCAATTTTCACAAAGTTGCATCCCAATTCTCTAATTCTTTTCCCAATAAATGTACTTTCATTACATCTGATATATGACACATTGTTTCTCATTCTCTTTAAAATTACATTTATTAAGCTTAAGCACAACTTGTTCATCAAGGACATGAGTTATTTCTTTCCTGAATCAGATAATAATTTTCAGCAATAGGAAGAATATATCCTTAAATTCCCTAATTTCTTGTGCTACTCATAAAGTAACAGGTACAGACAGGGCACTTTTAAATCTAATCTACCTTACTGGTGTTTCCCTCTTCACTTACTTATGTTGAAACAACCAACTAAAAAATAAGTCAATCCCTGATTTGCACTGTTTGCCAAATTCTATGGTGTAAATATTCTCACCATGGCTGATCTTAAGTTACCAACATAACATCACTGAACACATACCAATATACAGTATTTCCTCCATTTAAATAAAACACATGTGGGGCATGGCTCCGCCCCACTGGGTGGCTCAGTGGGTTAAGCCTCTGCCTTTGGCTCAGGTCATGATCTCAGGGTCCTGGGATCGAGCCCCACATCAGGCTCTCTGCTCATCAAGGAGCCTGCTTCCCCTCTCTTTCTCTGCCTGCCTCTCTGCCTACTTGTCATCTCTGTCCAATAAATAAATTAAAAATCTTAAAAAAAAAAAAACAAAAACACATGAAAATAACCCCAAGATCATAGCCAGTATTGAGTATAGGAAATAACTATTAAGTGTTACATTTTGAGTATGTTCTCTTTTTAATATAATTTATTTTAGTAATTTAATAATTTTAAACTAATGGCTTATATTTAATAACTAGCATCTAAAATTCCTAAAAATTAAATAATCAGAACTTGCAAGGCAGATTCAACACAACACTAGATATTTTCTGTATCTTGATTAGTGTATTGGTGATTGCGGTATACACAGGTATCAGTATCATTGAAATGTTTACTTAAAATGCGTGCACTTTATTGTATATAAATCATACTTCAGCAGAAACAATTTAAAAAAAGATAATTGGTATCCCTTAGAGTTCTATGTTAGGCCTCCTTTTCACTCTACTTGTACCTGCTGGGCCAGTTTATCTCCTCCCCTTGTTTCAATATCCATATCTTGATGACTTTTGATTGTGTATGTCCACATTTCTCTCTCCTGACTGCCATTTCATATAATCAACCTCCACCTGGATGTTACAAAGACTTTCCAAATTCAGTGCACCTAAAACTGTACTCAATATCAAACATTACCCACACTGTTCTTCCTTACAGCTCCCCACTTCAGATAACTGTACTTCTATCCACTGGGGTACACAGCCAAACATCAGTATGAAATTTCAATCTCTACCACTTCTAACACCACACCTCTAATCAATTCATACCTGTCAAATCTACTCCTAAATATCTCTTATGTTCATCGATCTCCAGGTCCCCACTCTAATTGCTCCAGCTCAGACCACAATTTTCTCTCGCCTGGATTACCCCCAAAGCCTCCTAATGACCTCTTGGCATTTATTCTTGGCCCCTCAAATCATTCTGCAAATTATGTAGAGAGAGGTTTTTATTCATAAAATTCTGACTTCATTATTTAGCTTACAAGCACCTGCATGATTGGGCCCTGATTTTTCTCCTAGATATTTCCTTGATATTTATCTTCCAACCTCATTGAATTTTACCTTCCAACTTCAATGAAATTTTTTTCACTTTCTCTATACAAAATAGTCTTTTCTCCTCCTTTTCTGTAGCTATTTCCTATGTATCCTTTAGATACCAGCTTATGCATTACCTCCTTGGGGAAATCTTCCCTGACCCCTTACACTGGATGCCCCACCTGTATAAACCCATAGCTAGTTTCACACCAAAATATTGCACACATAATTTTCTGTCTACCCTACTAGACCAAAAGTTCCTTTAGATCAGGGACCATTTTTATTATGATTGCTGCTAAAAGACTAGCTCCTAGCAAGGTGCCTGGAAAACAACAACTCATCACTGAATATTTATTGAATGAATCTTAGGAATATCACAGACCAAAAGGTTGTTATCAGGTACTGCTAATCCTTCTTGTCTCATACACATCAGATTTCAGGCCCTGTACCTCAAATTATACTGCAAATTCCTTGAGAGGTTTAGGGTTCTGCTTTAAATTTATTAAAACCCACACAGCCTTCATACAACACTAATTATAATTCACTAAACACCTGATCAATTATGTGGACTCCTATTTATCCCCAAAACCCAAATTCCTACCAAATTCTCAAGCTGCCATTGAAGATCTATCTCTTATCAAGAAAATGCGTATCTGTTTTGACCCTCTTCCTAAAAATAGATGTTACGTTGTTCTCTAGCCTATTTTAAATATGTTCCAACCAAACTGACCCTTAAGTTCACCTTCTTTTTTTCCTTCCTCCCCTCTCCCCACCCCTGGCCTCTACTCTGTTGCCATTATCTTAAATATCTTCATCTCTTGCACTTAATATCTCACACTATCTTCAAAGGATCACTTCAGTTCTTGGCTTTTTCTTGCTTTCTGTTCTTTGTTTTAAAAACATTTTCAATTCTCTGTGTTCCAAGAATAGCAGTAGATGCTGAAAAAACATTAAGTGATAGACAATGCCATGGAAGAGCTTGGGAGATGGCGGTGGTTGGTATTTAAATACATAGATTTAATATAACATACTAAAGGTACTATAGAAGGCACTGAGACAACTTTGAGAAAGGAATGCCTTCTGACTGAGCATGGAATGGGGAAGAAGAGGGTAAGTCATCAAAAAATTGTTATAGCTCTTTTCGTTATATTCCCAAAATAAAATACCATGTCACATTCATTCCAGCACTTTCTGTAGCTAACAACTGTTGAGCAAAATCATTATCTCATTTAATTCTCATTAAAACTCTACAAGTTATAATGACATGGATACTATTATGGTCAGCACTTTATAGCTGAAAAAACAGGCTTAGAGATACTGGGTCAATACCCAGACTCTTAACTACTACGCAGCAAATCCTCAATCTTCGATGGGTGAAATAAAACACACTGGGGGCAAAGGGAGGGGTTACATGTGTCACATGAATCCCAGGAAAATACCAGACACACAGTAAATTGTTTGTAAGCTTTGGGGGGGGGGCATTATATATATTGGACCAACAACAATCTATACACCAAGTTCAGGGACAGAACTGAAATCCATAGCTACTAACCCTCCACTCCAATATGTTCACACATCAGAAATAGATTTTTCTCTCTCTTTTGCACATTTATTTGTTTAGTCTGAATTGGGGCTGGGCATGCTGTTTGTTTAATGAAGAAAACTCTTTCAGGAAGAATTAAAAAGAAATACCACAATACCTGCACCTACAGGAAATAAGCCGAGGTAAGAGAATTTGCCATCGTTTCCCCCACTTTTATTAGAAAACAGGTCTCTTTCTTGCATTTCTCAGTGTAGACACTGAAGCAGTCAGGCCAGCCCACAGATTCCCTCATCCTCTATGCACACCACCAGGTAAGACCAGTGACCAACTGCCCTTCTGATACTTCTCTCACTGTTTGCATGAAAGAAAAGCTTGAAATAAAATTTACTCTTTGCTCTCAGCAAGAACTAATACTTATCAAATGCCCTGGTCAAACACAATAAAATCATACTGTGTAAGGAAATTGCTTTTGTAATTGATTTACTAGTTTTCATAGAGGAAAAACATTTCAGTAGCATTTTCATTAAATTGCTTGTCTACAACAACCAAAAAATATCTAGTTTTCAGTTTTTAAAGACCCCATATCTCTGTCATTTGGATTTAAAAAAAAAAAGTAATAGAATGAGAAAAAATACTAAACCTAATGGTGCACTATATGGTAAATAAAAGATCCAGACATGTCCTTCATTGCAGAAAAGTATAGAATTACAGATTACATATAGGGAAGACAGTGCTTTTGTTTTTGCTGTCTTAGGTTGTAAAACAGAAAAATAGAGGGAGAAAGGAGTAGTTTGGCTTTGTATATATTCAAAAAAGCCTTAACCCATTCCCTGAGCCTCAGAGAAGGGGCCAGCAGCCAAAGAGCAAGTTCAACTGTTCAGATTCTGCTCCCAGGGATTCTGTAAGTCATTCTAGGCCCCACAATGAGTCTGTAAGCACCAACAAAAAGCTTTTAGCACTTAAAATACACTTGGTTCAAAAGAGATCAAGGTAATAAACTGCACTAGTGAAATTACTTGACATATAACCAAGACACAGCCTTTGGCTAAAAATCTGTATTTTGTTATTGCCATATTAAATTGTAAGCACCATAAGGACAAGGTCTGTATGTGTCTGCAGCTGTGTCCCCAGGGCCACATACAGAATGTAGCTCACAACTAATATATGCCTTTTGAATAAATAAATGAATTTTAATTTCCCATTGAATAAAAATGTCTTTGAATGGATGACTAAACAGTATCTTTCACCATTAAATTTCACAGCAGAAATCTTCCCAACCTCCCACTTGATCTTCCATATTTAGAGTGCATCAAAAGAAGAGAAAGAGATTTGGGAGCAGGGCAGAAAAATAGGAGAAGGAGAAAGACAAGCTATAAGGAATCAAAAAATGTCACTTGGCATAATCATATCAAAAGCTGGAACTCCAAATCCCAAATGGTAATCTTTGCTTCCCTATAGACATAAATACTGTTAAGCTGTGACTACATTTTGTTGGCACTATAAGAAACTAAGCAAAGTAAAAAAATTTCCCTTAGACAAGCTACCAGTATTCCAGGAAACCCACCTGACATGCTGAAACAAGCTAAGAGTGTTCATTTATCCAACAAATATTTATTGACCTGCTAACTGCTAAGCGCTGTACAAGGTGCCACATATGGATTCAACAGTGAATCTGCTATGCATATCTGAGATTTTTTTTTTAAGGTCCTGGATAAATTTAAGAATCTGATATATAGACCCTCTCCCAGAGGGATGGGTAGTGGGGAAAGCATATTCAAACCATGTACATGCACATGTTCTGCATACAATTTCAGGAAAGCTGTAGATCCTCCAAAGCCAATTCACATACCGAGGGTTTATATATGTAGCAATCCTACAGATTCCATTGCCCTCTGCCCAAGCAATAATCTAACATGCAGCTGTATTTTTTTTTATTTAAATTAAATTCAGGTAGGTTAGAGGCATGTGAGTGGCACAGTCCGTTCAGCGTCTGACTTGGTTTTGGCTCAGGTCATGGCCTCACGATCCTCTAATCAAGCCCCATGCTGGGCTCTGTGCTTAGTGCAGAGTCTGCTTACAACTCTCTCACTCTCTCCCTCTGCCACCTCTCCATTCTCTCTCTCTATAAACTATATAAATCTTTTTTTAAATCAATTAATTAATTAAAGTCAGGTTATGTTCTAGACAGAAGCCTCTTGATTAGAACTGATTGCAAAACGAAGCTCCCAAAGCCAGGGCAAGATGGCAGGTAATCTCAGCCCCTTCCCAACCTTAGCGAGCTTCCTGAAATAACTCATAGAAATTACATAAATCATTTTAATACAGTTTTTAGAAACCTTCCCTAACTTGATTAATCAACTTAGAACACTTTCCATTTCAGAGGTTTTACTCATTTAAGGCACTTCTGCATTTTCAACATATAGATAACAATCTAGATATGATGTAGAATCTTCAGGAAAAAATCAAGCCAATTCCACACAGAAAGAGAATGCCAAATTGACATCTAAAATACCTGTTTGTACAAAGGACACTTTGGGGTTTTTTTCAATTAATTATCCTGCTCTCACTGCTTTATATGTTATAGATTACTAGAATTCATAATTGCATAATATGTAGATGTCACCAGGAGGTGCTAAACCTCCTATTCGCCTACTTGGAATTGCCTGTCTCAATAAGAATGACACTAACTTTAGCATTTTCTCTCTGATTAAAGACACTATAGATTTGCAGTCACCTCCATGTAATATAAATCAATAAAGAATAATTTTCCAGGCAGTAAATCAATTGTCAGTTCACAGACCCAAATACCCCTGTGCAGGATTTATTGAAAAAATGAATGGCAGTCTTGTTAGGAGATGTACAGCATGTCTTTATAGGGACATAATAGTGTAAACCCCAGACTATTACATTCACTACAGTGAGGAATCCAACAGAAATAACCCTTTCTTTTCCATGGGACACAAACTCAACTGGGTTTTTCAATGACAAAATGAAAAAAACTTAAAAAACAACATAACAGTAACATATCTCTGTAGTAGGGAGGGTATACCAGTCTTGGGAACACTTTCTGCACTTTGGGTGTGGTGGACCTAAATACTTAATTTTCTAAATCTTGCCATCCAATAGCATCCATTAGTCAGGAGCAATTTTTTTGAATTCTTGTGATATGGCTAGTCTAAATTGACATGTGATATAAGTATAAATAAACACTGGATTCTGAGGTACCTGGGTGGCTCAGCCCATTAAGCATCCAACTTGATTATGGCTCAGGTCATGATCTCAGGGTCATGGAATGATGCCCAACTGCACTGAGAATGGAGACTGCTTAAGATTCTTTCCCTCTCCTCTACCCCTCCCACTCCTCCCGTGCATGCACTCTCTCTCTCTAAAAAAAAAAAAAAGTATTTAACAAAAACACTGGATTTCAAAGACTTAGTACAAAATAAAATTAATTTCAATTCTTTATCTGTTTTATGTGGCTACTAGAAAATTTAAAAGCACTTATGTGGTTCACATAACTATTTCTATCATACAGCACTATTCTGCACAGTAAAGTGGCTCAGGTGACAGACTGAAAAATTTTATCATGGTCAGCCAACAATGCACCAGCAAATCCTCAGAGAACTAGATAGTTAAGTAAGGGAATGACAAAATAAGACTCCACTTTTTAAAAGAGAACAGTAGGTAGTTCCTCTAAAGAAGTGGGAGAAGACAATAATTGGATGTTCATGAGTGGGAAGATTGGTCCCCACAGGCCATACAGTAATATTTAAACTGCTGTCAAACAAAACTAAAGAACCTGAAAGAAGAGAAATAGCAGACCTGCTAATGGTGACATAACCAGATTTCAACAAATGAGGGGTATAAGAAAGAATAAGCCAAGAAAATTTTGATTAATGCCTTACGAAGATACTTCAAGTTTATATCAAAAGTTATCTTTGGTTTGGGGCGCCTGTGTGGCTTAGCTGATTAAGTGTCTGACTCATTTAAGTCATGATCTCAGTGTCCTGGTATTGAGCCCTATGTTAGGCTCTGCACTCAGCATGAAGTCTGCTGTGGATTCTCTCTCCCTCTCCCTCTGCCCTCCTGCTTGTGCTCCCTCTCTTTCTCAAATGAATAAATATATCTTTTTAAAAAAATTTCTTGGGGTGCCTGGGTGGCTCAGTGGGTTAAGCCTCTGCCTTCGGCCCAGGTCATGATCTCAGGGTCCTGGGATCAAGCCCCGCATCAGGCTCTCTGCTCAGCAGGGAGCCTGCTTCCCCCTTCTCTCTCTGCCTGCTGCTCTGCCTACTTGCGATCTCTTTCCCTCTGTCAAATAAATAAATAAAATCTTTAAAAAAAAAATTTCTTCATTTCAATAGCTACAAGCAGTCTCATTCATTACTAGATGCTCAGAATCTTACACAAGGCCTGACTCTGGAAAACACTCAATAAATACTTGCTAAATTAAAGAATGAATTAAATGATTAAATATGAAAAAAAAGATCTAATGCACCTAAATTATGATGCAAATGCAAAAAAGAAAAAGAAGTATATTAATTTTTCTACTGCACTAAACTAGAAATACCCATGAAGCAGAGTGGAGACACTGGAACTCTAAATAATGAAGAAAGAAATGCATAAACAAAGTAGAAGACATTTTTACACATGAAAGTAAAGAAAAATTAAAATGGATAATAGCATTAGTGAATCCTAAATCAGGGGAAAGTAACAAGAATTTTAAGATATTATAAGATATAGGGTGACAGAGTCTAGAAAAATTGCTACCATTCTGTGGCTGAATAAGGCAAGTCATAGCTTTTTGAATCTCAAATTTTGAATTTGTGTAATGAAGCTTTGGAATTAACCTAAAATTCCAATAGTCTATAATATCAGTGATATGAGGAAAATCAAAGGATGCAACCAACTATTCCCAAATCCTCAGGAAATCCTTTGAGAGATTTAACATCAAGGAGAAAATATATATACAAACTTAAGTGTTTCTCAATCAGGGGTGATATTACTCAGGGGACATTTGGCATTATCTGGAGAGGTTCCAGGTTGTCACTCTTAGGGAGTGCTACTGGCATCTAGTGGGTAAAACCAGAAATGCTGCTAAACATCCTACAATGCACAAGACAGTACCCCAAAACAAAGAATTACCTGGGGTAAAATGTTGATGATGCAATGTTAAGAAATCGTAATCTAGAGTAATATATAAATAATTTTCACAGAAACCAGTAAGGTAGAATAAGAAAATATAAGAAATTTTGAAGTCCTGTACCAATAGTACAATCTTAGGCTTAAAAAAAAAAAGAAAGAAAGAAATAACACCTAAATTCATCATTCATCCCTGGTCCTCCTCTCTCAATATCACTTCTGAAGTTTTGCTAGAATTCTTCTTAAGAAATCACCATCCCTAAGAAAATGAGAAAAATAATTCAAATTTATATGGGAGATATATGCACATTTTATGCAGAGGAAGTAAAAATTATGCTTTATTCTATTATGAATAAAAAGATTTGCCATAAATTTAGACTGGGTTCATTTCTTTATGCTTAATAAAGCCTACACACAAGCACCTGAAGAGAAAGTAGATAGAAATTGTACCCATTAAAATATTTACCCTTCCAAGTAACCTAAAGTGGTAAGAAATACAGGCTTAATTATCTTCTTGGATTTTCAGTTAGCACATGAATTTGCAGTCCTACTATACTTGAAAAATAGAGAACACATTCAATACCAAATTTAAATCTACTGCTCTTAAAATACCTTCCTTTGGGCTGCAAACTATAATCAAGTATTCTATATCACCATGAGTTTCAGTACATTAATATGATATAAAATATGCTTTAAAGATATATCCATGATTTATAATAATTGCAACTCTCAGAAACTAATGGCCAGAAGCATTTGACTTTTACCTTCAAATATCCTCTCTCATATCCAGTTAAAATACTGTCTGAATCAGCATAAAAGCTTCCATACTAAGATATTAAAAGTAATCATCGTTTTTTTAGAGAATTCTATTGTTAATACTTGATATGTTACTTTTCCCAGGTAACATATTTTTATTTTGATAGGAATCTATTAAGCATATGCTTCAGTAGAATTCTAGTGGAGTTATTTTCAGGGACCCAAAGCTATAATGCATACACTATATGGGTGAGTGGAGGGGAAGGGAAGGGAAAGGCAGACGTTTTTAGAGTATCTCACCATTTAGTTTCTTGAGGCTGTTATAACCAAATACCACAAAACTGTGTGGCTTAAAACAACAGAAATCTAGTCTTTCACATTTATGAAGGCTAGAAGTCTGAAATCAAGGAATCGGCGAGGCTGGTTCTTTCCAAAGGCCCTGAGGAACAATTTGTCCTTTACCTCTATCCTAGCTTCTGGTGGCTGTCACAATCCTTGGCACCATTTGGCATTACCTGTCTTGTAGCTACACGTAACTCCAGTATCTACCTCCAGCTTTACATGGTCTTCTCTGTATCTCTACCTCCTTTGTGCCTGTCCTCTGTCTCTGTGTCCGCTGCTCTTTTAAGCGCAACAGTCATTGAATTTAGGGCCCACCCTAATTTTAGGATAATTTCATCCTTAGATGCATAATTCATTGTATCTATATTTCTAGATTCTTAACTAATTATAGCTGCAAAGTCCCCATTTCCAAATAAGGTCACATTCTGAGGTTCTGAGTGGATGTGAATTTTGGGGAGATACTGACCCACTACACTCACCATACTTTATTTGTGGTCAACTATTTTATTTAAATAAGCTTGTGTCTCCCTCTCTCTTTTCCTTGTGACACAAAACCTGTAATTATATATAACTAACCCTCCCCAAGGAACCGCTGTCTCATCTTTACAATGGCACTGGCATCAACAGATGTCAATGAAAGAATCCAAATTGACCTGGAATAAATACAGTGGTCATTGTACCAGCTTGGGTTTTTCAAAACTACCTGACCATCAGGTAAATGATGTAACTTCTTAATGTCTGTGTTACCAGGAAGATTAAATAAATTAACCATGATACAGTATACTTGGAGTTTGATCCTAAACTCTTCCACTGAATGGCAGCTATCAAACAGATGAATTACCCAACTTCCCTTAATCTCAGGTCCTTTATTTTTAAAACAAGAATAATGTTGTATTGATTTTAATGATAAAATAAAAATCCTGCATATGAATATGCCTACTACAATAGATCCAGCGGTTAGCCAAAGGACAAGTTTTGTTTGGCTAGCACAATGGACTTCATTTTTACTTGAATTTAAATAACTTTAAGCACAGAAGGCATTTTTAGTTTGCCACTAGCACCACCATTCCACTGCCTTAGCTGAGTTTATCTACCCTGGGAAGCCTATGAGTTTGTTACTGTAATGTAGATATATATTAAATACTCAGTAAATGAAAATGGTATCAGAGGCTACCTGCCTCGATACTGACCATCCAATCTAGCAAAAAGCAATTCACTACCTAGAGGGAAAGCTAATTCCATGGTTGTTGGTTTTTTTCTTAAATAATTCCATTTCCTAGTAAATTCTTCCTTCCATTTCTGTAAGTTTTAGTCAATGACCTTAGTTTTTACTCCTAAAACAACATTAAATAAATCTAATCCTGCAGGGGCACCTGGGTGGCTCAGTCAACTAAGCCATTGGTTCTTGGTTTTGTCTCAGATCATGATCTCAGGGTCACGAGAGTCCCATGTCCAGCTCCGTGCTCAGCTCAGAGTCTGCTTGAGATTTTCCCCTTTCCTCTCCCTCTCCCTCTGCTCCTTCTCCTGATGGACTCTCCCTCTCCCTCAAATAAATAAAATCTTGTAAAAAAAAATCTAATCTTGTATCAACTGTCTTTCATTTATATGAACACATCACTGTGACTTCCCAATACATGAAATAATTTCTATGACAGCATTCAAAGGCATAATTATAAATTACCATTAAGATACATCATTAAACCATTCATCTTACTGCTGTCAAAAAACAGCCCAAGGAAATTTTTATGCCATGAGATGATTATATTCTTAGCTTATAAACAATCAGCCCTCCTTTGGTTTTTTGACTTTGTGAGATATGATGTGAAAACCCCCAAAAATCCCTCCCAATGTTTACTAGAAAAAGGAGAACACTATACTCCTCTGCAAATTTAACAAGGGTTCTTTGTCCACTTTTCTTAGGCTCAAGGATCACAGAATCAGATGAATGAGCAATTTTGCTTATGAAAATATGAATATAAATATAAATATAAATATAAAATAATGAAAATAATTTTTTTTTCCTTTTACTTGACAGACAGAGATCACAAGCAGGCAGAAAGGCAGGCAGAGAGAGAGAGAGAGAGAGAGAGGAGGAGGAAGCAGGCTCCCCACTGAGCAGAGAGCCCGATTTGGGGCTCGATCCCAGGACCCTGAGATCATGACCCGAGCCAAAGGTAGAGGCTTTAACCCACTGAGCCACCCAGGCGCCCCATGAAAATAATTTTTAAACCAATCCTAATTACTTTCAGATTTACTAACAGAAATTGTCGCTTTCTCCCCACCAGTTCACCTCCAGGCCACCTTTCCAGCTCTAGAAGCCCTACAAAAAAACTGAAGTCTGGAGGTACACTGAAAATGCTAAGTTGAAACTACTAACCAATGCTCATATGTCAGGAGTCTAGAGAATTTGACAGGAGCTCTGAATCAGCCCTGGTATTCCTAGTATTTAGAATGCATGATAAAAAAAAAAAAATGCATGAGAAAGAACAGCAGCTTCTCATGCAAAGGCTGTAATTGCCAAGTGACCAGATGTCAATATAGTCAGCTCCCAAGAATGGCTATAGGAATTCTATGGGTCTGGAATGTCGAGATACTTACTTATTTTGCTGACAGCAAAATAAACTACTGTCACCAAGTGCTTGAAATCAGGCCCTGTAGAAGTTAATTCTCTTTAAAGATATGGCAATCCACAGTGCTATAGTTAATGTACATTAACTACTGGTGATAGGAAAGACAAGGATGGGGCCATTGCTAGTAATTATAAAGTATGTCATATTTATATTTCTTTGCTATTTCTCCATTCAAACCAATGATAAACTTACCCAAATAATCCTTTGATTAATGAAACAACTGTATTTAAAATCTTCTAAAGCAAAAGTCTATAGTTAGTTGGACTCTATTAATATATCAATTACAAATTTAAAAAAAGTTTCTGTAAGCTAAAGGGTTTTTTTAACTATTTTTTAAATATTTAACTAAATATTTAAATAATTTTTAACTATTTATTTAAAAACCTATGGAAAAACTCCATATATAATGTGCATTATACACAAATATAGTAAAGCGGGGCCAGGGTTGTGGGAGAGGATAAAAATAATTAATAATCTTAGCCATCAGGGATAAGAGGTGGTGAAATTTGGATTTCACAAGGTACCTTTCAGACAACCAAAGATTTATAATACAAAAGGTAAGATGATTATCAACTTCATATGGCATGATTACCACAGTTCTGCTCAAGGCAGCATTTTCCAGTCATCCTATCCAACTGGACATTCTGGCATCAGGTCAGCCTTAAGAATTTGTCCTATATTGGCAAATTGAAAATATTCTCAAAACTCCCTGACCCTTGTTGCCATGTAATTTCTCATATATTTATAATGGCTAGTCAAGTTAGTCTACATGATAACCACATTTTATTATATATAATAACTAAATCCATATAACTCAGCCTTAAAATTCCTCATGTTTAAGAAATCTAGTTCAATAAAAGTGAGCTTTCTGCAACTTGCTGGTTGATACTTGATACATTTATATTTAGTTTTTAGAATTAAGAGAGCCTTATTAAGCAAATATAGCAAAGTAGGCAAATATAAGCAAATATATTTTAAGAGACTTTAAGACATTAAAGTAATAAATGTACAGTCATAGTATTATTTCTTAAGGACACAAAAAGAAAATTATAATTAAAATATATTTAACCAAAATTATTCCTCACTTCCATTATGCTGGTGAGCTGTGAGAGTCCCTAAGTCTGAAATAAAGGAATAAAACAAATGGCTAAAAACACTTGGTAATTATAGTTAAGAGGTTATAGGCTTTTAGAAAATTATATACATTCCAGTTTAAAACTTTGAATCCATAATCCAAGGACAAGATGAATCAACCGTAAAATCATATTAAAGAGTATTTAATAAAAGTCAACACTGGATAAGAGATAGAATAATCAAGAGATTAGACCCCAGTAGCAAGAGGCTAGGAGTAGCAGGAGGCTAGGACTAGAAAAGGTGGACCAAAGGTGCAAGTTGGGGCATCTACTATCATGGCCATAGCCTCTGAATATGAAGAAAAATCATACTCAAAGAAGGTAAAATCTTATGTCTACACAAAAACCTGCACATGTCTATTTGTAACAGTCTTACTCAAAACTTGGAAGCAACCATAATGTCCCTCAGTAGAGATAAGTAGGATAAATAGGATAAATAAACTATGATATTTATAAATATTTATAAATAAATAATGGAATATTATTCAGTGCTAAAAAGAAATGAGCTGAGATGCCTGAATGGTTCAGTTGGTTAAGTATCTGCCTTTAGCTCAGGTCATGATCCCAACATGCTGGGATCGAGTCCAACATCAGGTTCCTTGCTCTACAGAGAGCCTGCTTTTCCCTCTGACTGCTGCTCCCCCTGCTTGTGCTCTCTCTCTCTCTCTCACTCTCTCTCTCAAATAAATAAATAATATCTTGAAAGAAAGAAAGAGGAAGGAAAAAAGAAAGAAAAAAAAAAAAGAAAGAAATGAGCTATCAACCAATAGAAGACCTTAAATGCATCTTACCAAGTGGAAGAAGCCAATCTGAAAAGCCTACATACTGCAAGATTCCAACAACATGACATTTTGAAAAAGGCAAAACTATGGCGACAGTAAAAAGATCAGTGGTAGGCTGGGGTGGGGGAAGAGAGGGGTAAATTGGCAGGACAAAGGCTTTCTAGGGAGTGAAACTAATCTGTATCATACTGCAAATGGTGGATACATGCCATTACACATTTGTCTAAACCCCCAGAATTTGCAACATCAAGAGTGAGCCCTAATGTAGACTAAGGATTCTGGGTGATAATGATGTTTCAGTATAGGTTCATTACTTGTTGGACATGTATACCTCTGGTGGGGAATGTTCTACACAGGGGGAAGAAGTCTACATGCTTAGTGCAGGAAGTATATGAGAAATCTGTACCTTCCTCTCAGTTTTACTGTGAACCTAAAACTGTTCTAAAGAGTAAAATCTATTTAATTTTTTTTAAAAGGAAATAAAGACGTTTTCAGACATACAAGAGTTGAAAGAATCTATCACCAACAAAACTGTACTGTAAGAAATGTTACAGAAAATCTTTCCAGCAGATATACTGGTAAATGATACCAGATGGAAGGAGAACCTACTACATAAATGAATGAGAAATACCAGAAATGACAGTTACATGGATAAACAGGCCATCTCCTATTATTTATCTATATAGAGAATAACTGACTGCCTGACAAAATAATATTTACCAATGTAGCATGGGATTTATAACACAATAAAAAAGTAAAAGATATGACCAAAAATATCACAAAGGCTGGGAGTCAAAAATGGAAATATACTATTATAAGATTCCTATATTATATGTGAAGGAGTATAATAACATTTGAAGGTAGACTGTGATTAAATATGGATATCATAAATCCTAAAGTAACCATTAAAAGAACAAAGCGGGAGGAGTCAAGATGGCGGAGAAGTAGCAGGCTGAGACTACTTCAGGTAGCGGGAGATCAGCTAGATAGCTTATCTAAAGATTGCAAACACCTACAAATCCAACGGGAGATCGAAGAGAAGAAGAACAGCAACTCTAGAAACAGAAAATCAACCACTTTCGGAAAGGTTCGGTCAGCTCGGAGCGCGGCCGGAGGCAGGGTGACGGGAGTAAATCGGCGCTGTTCTCTGAGGGCGCACTGAGGAGTGGGGCCCCGGGCTCTCGGCTCCTCCGGGCCGGAGACTGGGAGGCCGCCATCTTCATTCCCGCCCTCCGGAACTCTACGGAAAGCGCTCAGGGAACAAAAGCTCCCGAAAGCAAACCCGAGCGGATTACTCAGACCGGCCCCTGGTAAGGGCGGTGCAACTCCGCCCGGGGCAAAGACACTTGAGAATCACTACAACAGGCCCCTCCCCGAGAAGATCAACAAGAAGACCAGCCAGGATCAAGTTCACCTACCAAGGAGGACAGTTTCAATACCAAGGAGAGCAGCGTAATTCCAAAGGAGGAGAAAGCAAAGCACGGAACTCATGGCTTTCTCCCCATGATTCTTTAGCCTTGCAGTTAATTTAATTTTTTTTCTTTTTCAATTTATTTTTCTTCTTCTGCTAAATTTTTTTAACTTTTACCCTTTTCTTTTTTAACGTTTTTTTAACTAGTTTATCTAATATATATATATATTTTTTCCTTTTTATATATTTTTCTTTATTGGTTTTCTTTTTTTAATTGTTTCTTCCTTTTTTTTTTT
>NW_019154089.1:24890583-24930281 GCF_002288905.1 Enhydra lutris kenyoni
TTTTTTTTTTTTTTTTTCTTTTTCTTCTTTCTGAACCTCTTTTTATCCCCTTTCTCCCCCTCATGATTTGGGATCTCTTCTGATTTGGCTAAAGCATATTTTCCTGGGGTTGTTGCAACCCTTTTAGTATTTTACTTGCTCCTTCATCTACTCTTATCTGGACAAAATGACAAGGCGGAAAAATTCACCACAAAAAAAAGAACAAGAGGCAGTACCAAAGGCTAGAGACCTAATCAATACAGACGTTGGTAATATGTCAGATCTAGAGTTCAGAATGACGATTCTCAAGGTTCTAGCCGGGCTTGAAAAAGGCATGGAAGATATTAGAGAAACCCTCTCGGGAGATATAAAAGCCCTCTCTGGAGAAATAAAAGAACTAAAATCTAACCAAGTTGAAATCAAAAAAGCTATTAATGAGGTGCAATCAAAAATGGAGGCTCTCACTGCTAGGATAAATGAGGCAGAAGAAAGAATTAGCGATATAGAAGACCAAATGACAGAGAATAAAGAAGCTGAGCAAAAGAGGGACAAACAGCTACTGGACCACGAGGGGAGAATTCGAGAGATAAGTGACACCATAAGACGAAACAACATTAGAATAATTGGGATTCCAGAAGAAGAAGAAAGAGAGAGGGGAGCAGAAGGTATATTGGAGAGAATTATTGGAGAGAATTTCCCCAATATGGCAAAGGGAACAAGCATCAAAATCCAGGAGATTCAGAGAACCCCCCTCAAAATCAATAAGAATAGGTCCACACCCCGTCACCTAATAGTAAAATTTACAAGTCTTAGTGACAAAGAGAAGATCCTGAAAGCAGCCCGGGAAAAGAAGTCTGTAACATACAATGGTAAAAATATTAGATTGGCAGCAGACTTATCCACAGAGACCTGGCAGGCCAGAAAGAGCTGGCATGATATATTCAGAGTACTAAACGAGAAAAACATGCAGCCAAGAATACTATATCCAGCTAGGCTATCATTGAAAATAGAGGGAGAGATTAAAAGCTTCCAGGACAAACAAAAACTGAAAGAATTTGCAAATACCAAACCAGCTCTACAGGAAATATTGAAAGGGGTCCTCTAAGCAAAGAGAGACCCTAAAAGTAGTAGATCAGAAAGGAACAGAGACAATATACAATAACAGTCACCTTACGGGCAATACAATGGCACTAAATTCATATCTCTCAATACTTACCCTGAATGTGAATGGGCTAAATGCCCCAATCAAAAGACACAGGGTATCAGAATGGATAAAAAAACAAAACCCATCTATATGTTGCCTACAAGAAACTCATCTTAAACCCGAAGACACCTCCAGATTTAAAGTGAGGGGGTGGAAAAGAAGTTACCATGCTAATGGACGTCAGAAAAAAGCAGGAGTGGCAATCCTTATATCAGATCAATTAGATTTTAAGCCAAAGACTATAATAAGAGATGAGGAAGGACACTATATCATACTCAAAGGAACTGTCCAACAAGAAGATCTAACAATTTTAAATATCTATGCCCCTAACATGGGAGCAGCCAACTATATAAACAAATTAATAACAAAATCAAAGAAACACATCGACAATAATACAATAATCGTAGGGGACCTTAACACTCCCCTCACTGAAATGGACAGATCATCCAAGCAAAAGATCAACAAGGAAATCAAGGCCTTAAATGACACACTGGACCAGATGGACATCACAGATATATTCAGAACATTTCATCCCAAAGCAACAGAATACACATTCTTCTCTAGTGCACATGGAACATTCTCCAGAATAGATCACATCCTGGGTCCTAAATCAGGTCTCAACCGTTATCAAAAGATTGGGATCATTCCCTGCATATTTTCAGACCACAATGCTCTGAAGCTAGAACTCAATCACAAGAGGAAATTTGGAAAGAACCCAAATACATGGAGACTAAACAGCATCCTTCTAAAGAATGAATGGGTCAACCAGGAAATTAAAGAAGAATTGAAAAAATTCATGGAAACAAATGATAATGAAAACACAACGGTTCAAAATCTGTGGGACACAACAAAGGCAGTCCTGAGAGGAAAATATATAGCGGTACAAGCCTTTCTCAAGAAACAAGAAAGGTCTCAGGTACACAACCTAACCCTACAGCTAAAGGAGCTGGAGAAAGAACAAGAAAGAAACCCTAAACCCAGCAGGAGAAGAGAAATCATAAAATCAGAGCAGAAATCAATGAAATAGAAACCAAAAAAACAATAGAACAAATCAATGAAACTAGGAGCTGGTTCTTTGAAAGAATTAATAAGATTGATAAACCCCTGGCCAGACTTATCAAAAAGAAAAGAGAAAGGACCCAAATAAATAAAATCATGAATGAAAGAGGAGAGATCACAACGAACACCAAAGAAATACAGACAATTATAAGAACATACTATGAGCAACTCTACACCAACAAATTTGACAATCTGGAAGAAATGGATGCATTCCTAGAGACATATAAACTACCACAACTGAACCAGGAAGAAATAGAAAGCCTGAACAGACCCATAACCAGTAAGGAGATTGAAACAGTCATCAAAAATCTCCAAACAAACAAAAGCCCAGGGCCAGATGGCTTCCCGGGGGAATTCTACCAAACATTTAAAGAAGAACTAATTCCTATTCTCCAGAAACTGTTCCAAAAAATAGAAATGGAAGGAAAACTTCCAAACTCATTTTATGAGGCCAGCATCACCTTGATCCCAAAACCAGACAAGGATCCCATCAAAAAAGAGAACTACAGACCAATATCCTTGATGAACACAGATGCGAAAATTCTCACCAAAATACTAGCCAATAGGATTCAACAGTACATTAAAAGGATTATTCACCACGACCAAGTGGGATTTATTCCAGGGCTGCAAGGTTGGTTCAACATCCGCAAATCAATCAATGTGATACAACACATTAATAAAAGAAAGAACAAGAACCATATGATCCTCTCCATAGATGCTGAAAAAGCATTTGACAAAGTACAGCATCCCTTCCTGATCAAAACTCTTCAAAGTGTAGGGATAGAGGGCACATACCTCAATATTATCAAAGCCATCTATGAAAAACCCACCGCAAATATCATTCTCAATGGAGAAAAACTGAGAGCTTTTCCGCTAAGGTCAGGAACACGGCAGGGATGTCCGTTATCACCACTGCTATTCAACATAGTACTAGAAGTCCTAGCCTCAGCAATCAGACAACAAAAGGAAATTAAAGGCATCCAAATTGGCAAAGAAGAAGTCAAACTATCACTCTTCGCAGATGATATGATACTATATATGGAAAACCCAAAAGACTCCACTCCAAAACTGCTAGAACTTGTACAGGAATTCAGTAAAGTGTCAGGATATAAAATCAATGCCCAGAAATCAGTTGCATTTCTCTACACCAACAACAAGACAGAAGAAAGAGACATTAAGGAGTCCATCCCATTTACAATTGCACCCAAAACTATAAGATACCTAGGAATAAATCTAACCAAAGAGACTAAGAATCTATACACAGAAAACTATAAAGTACTCATGAAAGAAATTGAGGAAGACACAAAGAAATGGAAAAATGTTCCATGCTCCTGGATTGGAAGAATAAATATTGTGAAAATGTCTATGCTACCTAAAGCAATCTATACATTTAATGCAATTCCTATCAAAGTACCATCCATTTTTTTCAAAGAAATGGAACAAATAATCCTAAAGTTTATATGGAACCAGAAAAGACATCGAATAGCCAAAGCAATATTGAAAAAGAAAGCCAAAGTTGGTGGCATCACAATTCCAGACTTCAAGCTCTATTACAAAGCTGTCATCATCAAGACAGCATGGTACTGGCACAAAAACAGACACATAGATCAATGGAACAGAATAGAGAGCCCAGAAATAGACCCTCAACTCTATGGTCAACTCATCTTCGACAAAGCAGGAAAGAATATCCAATGGAAAAAAGACAGCCTCTTCAACAAATGGTGTTGGGAAAATTGGACAGCCACATGCAGAAAAATGAAATTGGATCATTTCCTTACACCACACACGAAAATAGACTCAAAATGGATGAAGGACCTCAATGTGAGAAAGGAATCCATCAAAATCCTTGAGGAGAACACAGGCAGCAACCTCTTCGACCTCAGCCGCAGCAACATCTTCCTAGGAACATCGCCAAAGGCAAGGGAAGCAAGGGAAAAAATGAACTGTTGGGATTTTATCAAGATCAAAAGCTTTTGCACAGCAAAGGAAACAGTTAACAAAACCAAAAGACAACTGACAGAATGGGAGAAGATATTTGCAAATGACATATCAGATAAAGGGCTAGTGTCCAAAATTTATAAAGAACTTAACAAACTCAACACCCAAAGAACAAATAATCCAATCAAGAAATGGGCAGAGGACATGAACAGACATTTCTGCAAAGAAGACATCCAGATGGCCAACAGACACATGAAAAAGTGCTCCATATCACTCGGCATCAGGGAAATACAAATCAAAACCACAATGAGATACCACCTCACACCAGTCAGAATGGCTAAAATGAACAAGTCAGGAAATGACAGATGCTGGCGAGGATGCGGAGAAAGGGGAACCCTCCTACACTGTTGGTGGGAATGCAAGCTGGTGCAACCACTCTGGAAAACAGCATGGAGGTTCCTCAAAATGTTGAAAATAGAACTCCCCTATGACCCAGCAATCGCACTGCTGGGTATTTACCCTAAAGATACAAACGTAGTGATCCGAAGGGGCACGTGCACCCAAATGTTTATAGCAGCAATGTCTACAATAGCCAAACTATGGAAAGAACCTAGATGTCCATCAACAGACGAATGGATAAAGAAGATGTGGTATATATACACAATGGAATACTATGCAGCCATCAAAAGAAATGAAATCTTGCCATTTGCAACGACGTGGATGGAACTAGAGGGTATCATGCTTAGCGAAATAAGTCAATCGGAGAAAGACAACTATCATATGATCTCCCTGATATGAGGGAGAGGAGATGCAACATGGGGGGTTAAGGGTGTAGGAGAAGAATAAATGAAACAAGATGGGATTGGGAGGGAGACAAACCATAAGTGACTCTTAATCTCACAAAACAAACTGAGGGTTATTGGGGGGAGGGGGTTGGGGGGGTGGGATTATGGACATTGGGGAGGGTATGTGCTATGGTGAGTGCTGTGAAGTGTGTAAACCTGGCGATTCACAGACCTGTACCCCTGGGGATAAAAAGATATTATATGTTTTAAAAAAATAAAACTTAAATAAAAAAAAAAAAAAGAACAAAGCAAAGAATCATAGCTAATACATCAACCAAGGAGACAAGTGAGAATCATACAAGCTATCTAACTAGAGAAAGAAAGAATAGGTGGGACAAGGGGAAGATAGAACATTTTGGGGCACCTGGGTGGCTCAGTCAGTTAAGCATCTGCGTTCAGCTCAGGTCATGATCCTAGAGTCCTGGGATCGAGCCCCAGTTTGGGCAACTTGCTCAGCAGGGAGTCTGTTTCTCCTACTCCTGCTGCTGCTCCCCCTGCTTGTGCCTTCTCTCTGTCAAATAAATAAATAAAATCTTAAAAAAAAAAAAAGATTGTACATTTAAACTTTATCAACAATAACATAAGGATATAAATATCTTAAATATTCCAATTAAAAATCAAATTTCGTCAGATTGGAGACCAAAGCAAAACTCAATCATGTCCTTCTTATAGGAAATACACTTCAAATATAAAGACGCTAATAAGTTAGGGGCGCCTGGGTGGCTCAGTTGATTAAGCAACCAACTTTTGATTTTGACTGAGATCTGGATCTCATGGTCATATGATCAAGCCCCGCCCCACATCAGGCTCTATACTTAGAGCAGAGTCTGCTGGAGATTCTCTCTCTCCCTCTGCCTCTCCCCCTGTGTGCACTCTTCCTCTCTCTCCCTCTCTCTCTCTCTCAAATAAATAAATATTTTTAAAAAGACATTAATAAGTTAAAAGCACCAGATATAAAACCAATATACAAAATCCACTGCACTTCTATATACTAATAATGAAGTGGCAAAAGGAGAAATTAAGAAAACAATCCCATTTACAATTATAACAAAAATAATAAAATATCTAGGAATAAACTTAACCAAAGAGGTGAAAGACCTATATTCTGGGAACTATAAAACGCTGATGAAAGAAATTGAAAACAACACAAACAAATGGAATGATATTCCATGCTCATAGACTGGAAGAACAAATATTATTAAAATGTCCCTCTTATATTGTTGGTAGGAATGCAAGTTGGTGCAGCCACCTTGGAAAACAGTGTGGAGATTCCTTAAGAAATTAAAAATAGAGCTACACTATGACCCTGCAATTGCACTACTGGGTATTTACCCCAAAGATACAGATGTAGTGAAAAGAAGGGCCATCTGTACTCCAATGTTCATAGCAGCAATGGCAACAATTGCCAAACGGCAGAAAGAGCCAAGATGACCTTCAACAGACAAATAGATAAAGAAGATACGGTCCATATATACAATGGAATATTACACAGCCATCAGAAAGGATGAATACCCAACTTTTGTATCAACATGGACGGGACCGGAGGAAATTATGCTGAGTAAAATAAGTCAAGCAGAGAAAGTCAATTATCATATGGTTTCACTTACTTGTGGAGCATAAGGAATAACATGGAAGACATTAAGAGAAGGAAAGAAAAAGTAAATTGAGGTCAATCAGAGGGGGAGACAAAGCATGAGAGACTGTGGACTCTAAGAAACAAACTGAGGGTTTTGGCGGGAGGAGGTGGGAGAATGGGTGAGCCTGGTGGTCGGTATTAAGAAGGGCACATGTTGCATGGAGCACTGGGTGTGGTGCATAAACAATGAATCTCGGAACACTGAAAAAATAAAATAAAATTTAAAAAATAAAACAAAATGTCCCTACTGCCCAAAGCAATCTACAGATTTAATGCAATCCCTATCAAAATACCAACAGCATTTTTCACAGAATTAGAATAAACAATCGTAGAATTTGTATGGAACCACAGAAGACCCTGGATAGCTAAAGCAATCTTGAAAAAGAAAAGCAAAGCTGAGGGCATCTCAATTCTGACCTTCGAGTTACATTACAAAGCTGTAATAATCAAAACAATAATGGACTCATGCAAAAATAGACACAAAGATCAAAAGAACAGAACAGAGAACCCAGAAATAAACCTACAATTATATGATCAATTAACCTCCAACAAGGAGATAAGAATATGCAATGGGAAAAAGAAAGTCTCTTCAACAAATAGTGCTGGGAAAACTGGACAGATACATGCAAAAGAATGAAACTGGACCACTTCCTTACACCATACACAAAAATGAGGCCAAAATAGATTAAGGACATAAATGTGAGACCTGAAACCCCAAAAATCTGAGATGAGAATACAGACAGTAATTTTTCTGACATCAGCCACAGCAACATTTTTCTAGATGGGTCTCCTGAGGCAAGGGAAACAAAAGCAAAAATAATCTACTGGGACTACACCAAAATAAGAAGGTTTTGCACAGCAAAGGAAACAATCAACAAAACTAAGACAACCTGCTTAATAGGAGGAAGTATTTGCAAATGACATATCCGATAAAGGGTTAGTCTCCAAAATAAAGAATTTATAAAACTCAACACCCAAAACAAATAATCCCATTACAAATGGGCAGAAGAGATGAACAGATATTTCTCCAAGAAGACATGCAGATGGCCAACAGGCACATGAAAAGATGCTCAACATTATTCATCACTAGGGAAATGCAAATCAAAAGCAAAATGAGCTATCACATCATACCTGTCAGAATGGCTAAAATAAAAAACACAAGAAACAATGAGTGTGGCAAGGATGTGGAAAAAAAGGAACATTTGTACACTCTTGACAGGACACCCTGGTGCAGCCAGTCAGGAAGACAGGATGGAGGCTCCTGAAAAAATTAAAAATAGAACTACCCTACGATCACACTACTGGATATTTAGCCAAAGAATACAAAAACACTAATTCTAAAGGATATATGCACTCCTATGTCAGCATTACTGACAAAAGCCAAGTTATAGAAGCAGCCCAAGTATCCACTGATAGAAGAATGAATAAAGAAGATGTGAGATACACACATATATACTCACATACAAATATACATATACATACAATGGAATTCAGCCATAAGAAAGAATGAAATCTTGCCATTTGCAACAACATGGATGGACCTAGACAGTATTATGCTAAGTGAAATAAGTTAATCAGAGAAAGACAAATACTGTATGATTTCACTCATTATGGAATTTAAGAGACAAAACAAATGAGCAAAGAAAAAAGGATAAACCACAAAACAGACTTGTAACTGTAGAGAACAAACTGATGGTTACCAAGAGAGGAGGTGGGTGGAGGGATGGGTTAAATGGGTGATGGGGATTAAGGAGGGCACTTGGGATGCGCACTGGGTATTGTACATAAGTGATGAAAGTATCTAACAAAACTAACAAAACAAAGAAGAAATAGATGACTTCAAAAATCTGTTAAAGAAATTTAATCTATAGCTAAAAATCTACCCAGAAATTAAACACTAGTCACAGATAGCTTCTTTGGTAAATTGTACCAATTAAGGAACAATAAAAATTCTACATAAAATCTTCAAAAAATTAAACAAGAAGGAATACTTCGCAGCTCACATTATGAGGTCAGAACTCCCTGACACTAAAAACTGAAAGACATTATAGACCAATATCTCTCATGATAATAGATGCAAAAATCTTCAACACAGTACGATCATTAACATTTCCCAGAATATATAAGAAGAGTAACAGACATGACCAAATACCCTACTGTCTTAAGGTTCACAAATCAATCAACATAACCTACCATATTAACATTATAAGGAACAACAATAAGAACATATGATCTTAACCACTGATGCGGAAAAATCATTTGACAAAACCCAACACCCACTCCAAACAAAAACTCTCAGAACTAGAAACAGATAACTTCCTCCATGTTTTTCAAGAGCAACTACAAATAACCTGAAGCTAACACTACACTTGATAGTGAAAGACCAAATGCTCTCCTACTCATATGAGGAGTAAGGATGTCCATTCTCATTATTTGTCTTCAACAGTGTACTAGAGGTTCTAGGCAGTGCAATCAGAGAAAGGAAAGAAATAAAAGCATCAAGATTAGGGGGAAAAAAACATAAAACCCTTTATTCAGTCAACATTATCATGTATAAAAAATATCTAATGAAATCTACAGAAAGCTACTAGAATAAGTGAGTTTATTGAAGTGCAGGTTAAAGATCAATATGTAAAACCAACTATATTTTATTTACTATCAACTTGTTGATAAATTGTATTTATTTACTATCAATAAATGATCAGAATCTGAAATTTTAAAAATACCATTTATAATATCATAAAAAGTATGGAATATTTAAGGGTAAATCTGACTTCAGATGTAAAAAGGTCTATACACTGAAAACTAAGCAATTCAACATAGTACTTAAGTCCCAGCCAGAACAATTACATAAGAAAAAAAAAAAAAAAAGAATCCAAATTGGAAAGGAAGAAGTAAAACTGTCTCTATTTGCAAATATGAAATTATATACATCATAGATACACATATATAACCCTAAAGATTCCATCAAAAAAACTGGTAGACCTAATTGACAAATTCTGTAAAGTTGCAGGATACACAACTGATATATAGAAATCAGATGTGTTGGGGCACCTGGGTGCTCAGTGAGTTAAGCCTCTGCCTTCGGCTCGGGACATGATCCCAGGGTCCTTGGATGGAGCCCCGCATTGGGCTCTCTGCTCAGCAGGGAGCCTGCTTCCCCGCCCCCCCCCCCGCCCCCGCCTGCCTCTCTGCCTACTTGTGATCTCTGTCAAATAAATAAATAGATAAATAAATAAATCTTAAAAAGAAATCAGATGTGTTTCTACTCAACAATAAAAAGTAGTAACTAGTGTTAAACACTGTAACCTGGATAAATCTTAAAACAAATATGAAACCCGGGGCACCTGGGTGGCTCAGTGGGTAAAAGCCTCTGCCTTCAGCTCAGGTCATGATCCCAGGGTACTGGGATAGAGCCCCACATTGGGCTCTCTTCTCAGCAGGGAGCCTGCTTCCTCCCCCCCATCCTCACTCTCTCTGCCTGCCTCTCTGACTACTTGTGATCTCTGTCAAATAAATAAATTAATTAATTAATTAAATAAAATCTTTTTTTAAAAAGAGACAAAAGTTTCTATGAAAGTTAATTTACCAGAAAGTATTATAACCAACATCTGGAAATAAGCCAGAATTAGATTAAAATACAATTTTTTTAAAGATTTTATTTATTTATTTGACAGAGAGGGATCACAAGTAGGCAGAGAGGCAGGCAGAGGGAGAGAGAGATGGGGAAGCAGGCTCTCCGCTGAGCAGAGAGCCCGATGCAGGGCTTGATCCCAGGACCCTGAGATCATGACCTGAGCCGAAGGCAGAGGCTCAACCCACTAAGCCACCCAGGTGCCCACTATATTTTTTTTAATTGATGAAAATGTTCACTTATATTTACTTTTAAAGATTATTCTATTAGAAAAATCTGCTCCATCCAATTAGGGCTTCAAAAATCCAACTACAATTATACAAAACTAGTTATTTTCACAAAATCAAAATCTGGTTTTATAGCCTAACAATTACAATACTTTACTCTGGCTTCTGAGTATTAACATGTATTTCATAAATTTCATACTAGTTTGGAAATACAATTCCAACCCATATATTTCATTTTTAGTAAGTATTTTGTATCAGGGGAAATCTTAAATATAAGCACCTAATATTTCATAATACAGATTATGGGTTTTTTTTAAGATTTTATTTATTCATTTGACAACAGATTATGTTTTAAATAGCGTTAAGAATTCAATTTCCAGGGTTAAAACTATCATTCAATATAAAGTGAGTACAAACAAACCTCACAGTCTCTCACCACATTTCTGTATTTTATATAGACAGAAAAATGGTTATGCAGTGCAAAGATTCCCAAAGGTAAAATTCATCTCTCTTATAAATTTCCAGATACTTAATATGTACTTTTTATATGAAATATTGTGGGCTAGGGGGTATAAGGTATATTCAGTGGTATAATGTATTCTCTGCCCTCAAGGAGTTTATAATCTAACAGAGGAAATAAGATTAACACAAAATAGTAAAATCAACAGGTGACAAGACAAAAATGAGTAATGTAATTAAGTGACCAAGGAGTAGTATTTATGAGTTTAGAGAAGCATGTGGTTTGGAATGGTTTCTAGATGATGATGAGATGAAAGTTTATCATACTGTACTACAACTGTTTATTTACCTATCAGATTCCCCGTTACAATGTTAAGCTCCTTGAAAGTAGAGATCCTCTTATTGTATGAGTTAAGCACCAAGCTAATGCCTGCAAAGGTATGCACTCAATACACAGATGGCAAATAACATATTAAAAAAAAAAAAAAAAAACTTAAAAAACTTAGGCAAGGAGGATCTAAATACAAAAATAAGAAAATTCAATTTTGGGGGGCGCCCGGGTGGCTCAGTGGGTAAAGCCGCTGCCTTCGGCTCAGGTCATGATCTCAGGGTCCTGGGATCGAGTCCCATATTGGGCTCTCTGCTCAGCAGGGAGCCTGCTTCCCTCTCTCTCTCTCTCTGCCTGCCTCTCTGTCTACTTGTGATCTCTGTCAAATAAATAAATAAAATCTTTAAAAAAAAAAAAAAAGAAAATTCAATTTTTGGCAGAGCTAGTAGTATTAAGCAAAGCATATGGGTAGAAAAGTAAGAATGATTCTACAACATTAGGTTAAGCCAACATACCCAGAGGGTAGGATCATGAAGAAAAAGCAGATAAGATAGAAATGGAATAGTTAGTACAACCTCAACTGAGACTGAAAAGTTAAGTCCAATTAGGGGACTGAAATAAGCCAAAGAAGACCTAAGCCAAGATATGGGTAGTGGAAAAGGAAACTACTTATAACCCAACACTTATTAGAAAGAAAAAGTGTACTTGCTTCAGTAGTACACACTAAAATTAGAATGATACAGAGATTAGCATGGCTGCTCAGCAAGGATGACATGCAAATTCATGAAACATTACATAGTTTATTAAAAAAAAAAAACTGTTAGAGAGAGAATAAAAAAGTGTGGAAAGTAAGGATGACCAAGCCTTCAACTTTGGGTAACAGGAAACATAGTGGTGCATTTTCAACACAGGATGGGGGGTTAATTTTGATTATTAATCAAATTATAAGTTGTTTTAATATTAAACTCAGATTTTTACCCATCTAACAATAAATTTCAAGGAGAAAGTATGAGATTTTCAGACAGACCATTGGAGAGATCCAGATTGGATATATTTCCTTTAAAAAAAACACTTCATCAGAGCTTTTGGCTGAATCCAGGAGAGTAATCTGAGCTGTAGGAGATACCAGTTAATTTTTTTTTTAAGATTGTGTTTATTTATTTGACAGAGAGAGAGACACAGCAAGAAAGGGAACACAAGCAGGGGGAATGGGAGAGGGAGAAGCAGGCCTCCCCCGAAGCAGGGAGCCCAAGGCGGGGCTCGAACCTAGGACCCTGGGATCATGACCTAAGCCGAAGGCAGGCGCTTAATGACTGAGTCACCCAGGCACCCAGATAACCATTAATGTTGAAGCACACTGGAAAAAAGAGGAAAAGACCAATGGAAAAAGACACTCAAGATAATGCAGCACCAAATGAGCTAAATAGCTATCTTAACTCAAGGGCTGATAATAATGGAGATACTACCAGAAGATTAAGGAGAAGGATTTGACCACCATGGAAGACACCAATTACCTTTGAGAATCTAAATCAGGTTCTCAATTTTAAAGGAGAACAAATGCTGAAAACTTTGACATAATTTACATAATATGTACATAGTACTACTTCAAGAAGTACGGATATAAAAAAAATTTTAATGCTTAGCAATAAGGAAGTGTGTGTGTGTGTGTCTGTGTGTGTGTGTGTGTGTGTGTGTGTGTAAAACCAGGAGGGGGAAGGAAGGGCAGGGGAGTGGGAACTGGTGCACATTTAACACAAGAAAATATACTAATAATCAGAATCCAAGAATAAAATAATCAAGCTGGCAGACTGAATAACTAGTTGTTGACTTTTAAAAGCATTTCCTCGGGGTGCCTTGATGGCTCAGTGGGTTAAGCCGCTGCCTTTGGCTCACGTCATGGTCTCAGGGTCCTGGGATCGAGCCCCACATCGGGCTCTCTGTTCAGCGGGGAGCCTGCTTCCCCTTCCCCACCGCCTGTCTCTCTGCTTACTTGTGATCTCTCTCTCTCTCTGTCAAATAAATAAATAAAATCTTTAAAAATAATAATAAATCTAAAAAAATAAAATAAAAGCATTTCCTCAATAGCTCTTTAGACCTGCTCTGTCTAAAATGGTAGGCACCAACTATATGTGGCCATTTAAATTAATTAAGTTAAAAATTTAGTTCCCACTTCACCCCAGCCACATTTCAAGTGCTCCACAGCCACATGTGGATAATGGTTATTATACGGGACAATGCATATATTTCCATAATCCCTGAAACTTTTAGTGGACAGCAATGCTTCATGCCACGGCCTTTTGAAAGTATGTAAATTAACTCCAAACATTTCTGAAATGTTCTTGAATTTAATGGAACAATGTATTCATCCTCTTTGGTCCTTCTCGAGGGTAAGCACAAGCACCTAATGCATGCACACATACAGCACTTTACTGAGAAAGTCATAAATCAAAAATAGAATTCAACTTGCACTGAACCATTAGTTGATTATGAATCCCCAGAAATACTATGTGACTGGTGAATGTCTTCTTTTTTAGTTGTTTTTCCTGACACATCAATTCATCAAGCATTTTCAATAAATACAATTCACAGATGGGTTTCACAGATGGGCAGACTGAGGCTTATCGTGAGGAACAGTTAATGGGGAACAGCTATGAGGCATGTCAGTTGCTCCAGTGTTTCTCTCTCTGAGGATTCTCTTTCAACAGCCAGAGCTTAGTCAGCTCCCTTTCCATGTACTTCCAGAGACAGCACTTCCTTTAACCTTTCTGACAGGTATCAAAATCTCACCCATGGGCTATGTCAAATGCTAGCTGAGAAATCAACCATGGACCAGATACCTCCTACTACATGTGTACTATGTAGGTAGGTGGATATTTCATCTGAGAAAATTATCCACTGTACTATTATGGCATAATAAATACCCAGTTTCATACTGCTTTTCTGCCAAGAAATGAAATGAAAACTTTTCAAAAAAGCATCTTCTCCAGTTCCCCTGTATTCACTATAAATGTCATTACTCATATTTATCTGTATATGTTTAATACAGTTATATTCCTAAATGCATCCAGAGTGGACTCCAGCAAGTCTTAAAAACAGATGTGAATAATAGAAGGACACACATTTTGAAGGGATAGGAAGAAGAACTAAGAATAATTCCAACCTTCTCTACTTTCCACAGTGGAATACTGGATTTTTCTGGCATACAATTCCCAGTGAAGTTCTGTATGGCATTTCAGGACCTTGCAAGGACACAGACTATCAACAGTACTCAACAAATCTGAATTACGCTTCCTGATGATTTTTTTTTTAACTTTCCCTTTGTGTCCATTGTGTTGAAGTCACTGCTGAGAGCCAGGGATATATGTGCAGTTACTAACAAAAGGGAATAGCTCCACAATTCACTGGAATCATTTAATTGATCAGGACTTCTCACAAACCATGTCCAATGACTCACATGATTATCCTCCTAAAATTCTCAAGTATTTCCAAAGATTTCCCTTCCTTCATTCAACAAACTCATGAAATTCAACATCTTCCAAGAAGTTTCTGTTTCAGTCAGTGGGTTTAGCAAATTGATATTCTTTGCCCCTCTCCCCTACTTCCTGTTATTTCCATTCAGATCACAGCTCAAATACCATCTCCACAATGAGATCTTGCTTGGTTATCCCTTGCCATCAACTGTCACTAAGTCAGTCACATCATCATATTTAATTTTCATCACAGCTTTTGCCACTAGGGGAAATTATCTTTATATAGGTTTCTAATATGTCTGTTTAATATATGTCTTCCCTAAATAGAATTTGAGCTTCATGAGCAACACTTGTCTGTTTGGCTTAGTGAACTGTGACTGGTACATTAGACATTCAAACAACCATTGGATGAAATTCAATCAAGCCTCTAGACCTAAATTTTGGTGCATAGTAAATTCAGGAAATAGAGGTAAACATTAAATAACACCAAGAGGAAACAGGCAAATCAAGAATCTGGGAGATAACACATAGTAAATGTCTTAAACTCTTCAGTAAGTCAATGTTGTGGAGAAAACAAAGAGGGAGGATTTTGATTTATGGAACTGTTATTTTCTTAGGAATGATAATGACATTGTGGTAACTTAGGCAAATGTTCTTATTCTTAAGAGATCCAGATTAAATTATTAATGGATGAAATTTTTTAAATATGTGCAACTTGAACTTTCAAATGGAATGGCAAAACAGGTTGTGTGTGTGTGTGTGTGTGTGTGTGTGTGTGTGTGTAGGGAGAGCAAGAAAGAGGAAACATAGATGGTAAATCTTGAAGGATCTTATATAGGTGCTTATTGTACTTGTCTTCTGACTTATTTGTATGTTTTATTTTGAAAATTTTCGAAGTTGGGAAAAGACATTTGATGAAAGGTAATAAATTTCTACTGATTCTAGCCTACCTAATACCAAATGCTCAGGACCCACTATTCCTCCAATTTTTCATGATAAGAATATTTATTCATACTTATTTAATAATCTAAGGCATCTCTTTATTAACTACTATATGTCTGTTATATGTCCTTTATGCCATTTGGTTCAAAGATAATCCTTTGAAAAGTAATAGCCCAGATGTTGGAAATCATGCCAGTCACTTCATTTCCACTGCCCATACTAGAATGCCAAGCAGAGAGATGATTAACAAATTATATGGGGGAACAAATATATGCAGATCAGTTACCCATTCAGGTAAGTCATGGATCCTGAGAATCTAGACAGAGATTTTTAAACCAGTCCCAGTAGAGCTGGCCATGAAAAGGAAGTACTTAACCTATCAAATGAAGTTCAGTTCAGTTCCCAAATGCTTACACTGCAAATTTTGCCAAGCCTGCCTCAAACATCACGGTCACTCAAAAGGGCATCTCGCAGGGCCCAACATGACTTACACAAACTAATGAATTCCTCACTTCCTTTGACTTACCCAGATTGCTCACTAGCAAATAAGCTGCAAGAAAAGAAGAGTTTGACTATTTGTTCATGCTTCTGTACTATCAGTGCCTAAAAAGAAAGTCTAGAATTTATTATATACCCAATAAATATTTGTTGAACGAATTAATGAATCAAATGTCAGCAAAACAATGGTTCTCCAACTTTTGCATATATCAAAATCATCTTGAGCGCTTGCTGTAACACAGACTGCTAGGCTCCACTCCCAGAATTTCTGATTCAGTATTTCTAGAATGTGGCCCAGGAACATGCTTTTCAAGCTACCATGTAATGCTAATGCAACTGGCCTGGGGACCACATTTTAAGTTGCAGTGCTGTAAGAATTATCTCTTTCAACTTTCCCCCTTGCTTCAGATAGCTGCTACCTCAGAAGCAAACACAGTACTATGCAATCTTTTGTATAAGATACCTAATGTACCTCATTGTTTATTTGACAAATAATCTTCTTACGGTATTACAGAAACATTTAAGCTTGAACTTAAAATTCAGACACTCTCCCATCAATCAGGTCAAATATTTACCATAGGTATTTTACGCCCTGCTAGGGGAAGCTAGAATTCCATATTAGCAGCTCAGCATACTACTCCTCCGGCTCATTTTTGTGCATTTGGAAGAAGGCTGGGAAAATATACACTATCTCTTTGCAGCACAATTGCTCGGTGAAGCATGTCTACCCCCAGAGAAATCAGGTGCCTCATGCACTGCAGAAATTTATGTTAAAGAAGGTCTGTTTATGAGAGGCGAATGTGTAACCCAAATTTATCTCCCAGTGACAACTTCAGAATCTGAAAATTTCCAACTTCTCCCCTTGTGAGTTGCCTGAAATTGCTGTTTTTCAAGTCAAGAACACCTGTTTAGTGTTTTTCTCCTCACCCTCCCTGGTAAATGGAGCCACTAGGAAAACAGCATCTGAAGGTTTTAATGAATAAGAAACACAAAGTACTGACAGATTTCAGCACATTACACAACCCTTACCCTGTCCCCCTAATGAGGTAAGATCAAAAAGGAAGAAAACAGTTGTGATATTGGGCTCTGGAGTTTGTTTTTAAACTGCAGCAAATGAGCTAGATAGAGTACCATTCTACTGGGTACAGTCATAAGCAATTTGCACATTGCTGTGAAATAACATATACAGACATGACTGTGGTAAGTGAACAACTAAAGATTTGATGTTCAGCATCAGGCACACTTCCAAATAACTTTGCATCTCAACTATACAACACTCCAGCAATCAAAATTCCACTTGCACTTTTACCACTGGGTCAGATCTAACTACAAAGAAAAAAAAAAACAAACATCAAAAAGTCTGAGCCACTTACTGAATCTTATTCTAATTCAATAGTTACTGAGGTCTTACTGTATAGGAATACAGATTCTGAGAAGAGAAAAGGAAATATTAATTACAGCTAGATGGGATCATGAATCATCTAATAAATGGTTATAAAGCACTCATTTTATGCTAGTCATTGACCTAGGTACAAACATTTATTTAATGGTGGCAGTCCCCATTTGTGGGTCTTGGTCTAGTCATAAATACAAACAAACAGGTCAACAAATAAATGGATATGTAATTACAAGTCAAGAAAGGTATACCCATGGGATGCCTGGGTGGCTCAGTTTATCTTTTAACAATGAATACAGTAAATAAATAAATAAATCACAAATTTTCTCTCTTGGCTTCTTCCTTTTTAAAACCTGAGTAATGTGGTACGTAGGTGGTTCAATCAGGTAAGCATCCAACTCTTGATTTCGCTCAGGTCATGATCTCAGGGTTGTGGGATTTGGCCCCAGGTAGACTCCATGCTCAGCAGCGTCTGTCTGTCCCTCTCCCTCTGCTCCTCTCCCTGCTTTCTCTCTCTCTCTCTCTCAAATAAATAAATTCAAAAAATCTTTTTAAGAAAGCTATTTACACTTCTTATCTAATTTTTAAAATACAAAGATCAGTATGGCTTTCTTATTTGACCCATATGGACACAAATCATGAAAGAAACCTTGACAGAGAGGGTCAATCTTGCCCTCACTTGCAGTGCTTATATAAGCTTCCCTAAGATGCTATGGATATGGGTAATTTAAATTAGTAGAATTCTTATAATACTTTATAATAAGAAGAGGACTCAAGGAACATCTTATATATCACTCAATTGTTCATTATCTCAAGGGAAAGTATTTAAACAAGTTACAGAGTTATCAAAATAAAGATTAATTATACATTTTTCTTTCAGAGAAATTTATTCCAAATTTCCAGGCCTATTCTATGATGACAACAGATCTAAAATGTCATACATACATGCTTTATCTGTCTTCAAGACAAATGTAAATATTTTTATAACTAAGAAAGAACCTTCAGGCACCTTGGTGGCACAGTTGTTTAAGCATTCAGCTCTTGTTTTGGCTCAGGTCATGATCTCAGGGTTGTGAGATGGAGCCCTGCGGTGGGTCTGGGCTCAGCATGGACTCTCTTTCCATCTCCTTCTTCCCCTCCCCCAACTCTCACCTTCTCTCTCTCAAATAAATAAATAAATAAATAATTTTTTTTAATTTTAAAGAAAGTAACTTCTTTTAGGAGAGAAAAAAGATACGGAGAGAATGTTTAGAAAATCACTGTTTGGGAATATTCTCATTTTTAAATTTTCTATTATCAAATACATAAGTATGTCATCATGTATTTAAACAAATATATATCAACACATTTAAATTTGGAAATTGAATTTTCTCATTTGTATATGAATCTTCTAAATGAGTTTCAGATGGTTTATAGACATTTGTTAATAATACAAAAATGTCTGAGGATTAATTTACAAGATTAATTAATCTGTAAAAAAAAGTGATTAATGTTAAAGAAGGTAAAAATGTACCTGTCAAATTTCAGTAAAAAACACTTTCACACAATTAACAGAGCAGACTGAAAAATGAATATCATGACAGTGCAGTAAACAATATAATCTCTTATATGTATATTATGAGGCAAACTTTTTTAGTTGTAACATCTATAACAAGTATCAAAATAATCTGAATGTAGTCTGAGATACTGAATATTAAATCAAAGTGTTAAACCAGGGGCTCCTGGATGGCTCAGTTGGTTAAATGTATACCTTTGGCTCAGGTCATGATCCCAGGGTCCCAGGAGTAAGCCCCATGCAGGGCTCCCTCTCAGCAGGGAGTCTGCTTCTTCCTCTCTCTCTGCCCCTCCCCCTGCTTGTGTTTTTTCTGTCTCTGTCTCCAATAAATAAATAAAATCTTTTTTTAAAAATAAGTGTTAAAAAAGTGTTAAACCAAAATGTTCATAAACTAATGGTACATGATTTCATTACATTTCTATCATAGATAATACTAACAACTTTTACTGAGAAATAGAAAATTTGTACCATAAACAGTATTTTACAATATCCTGAAATCTTGTTTATTTCATCTTTTGCACATAATTTTAAATGTTTTTATTTTCTTATAAGTATATAAAATATTAGTAAAATAGCATATGAACAAAAATAAATAAAAACATATTAATGTGTACACAAATTTGTACTGATAGGTTGCATAATTAAAACAACATGTCTTGGGGAGCCTGGGTGGCTCAGTGGGTTAAGCCGCTGCCTTCGGCTCAGGTCATGATCTCAGGGTCCTGGGATCAAGTCCCACATCGGGCTCTGTGCTCAGCAGGGAGCCTGCTTCCCTCTCTCTCTCTCTCTCTCTCTGCCTGCCTCTCCATCTACTTGTGATCTCTCTCTGTCAAATAAATAAATAAAATCTTTAAAAAAAAAAAAAATGTCTTACTGAAAAGGCTGCCAATGAACCTTTTTGAAGAGAGATATAAATACTCTACACCAGACTCTATGGAGATTAGTATGCTAACAAAGATTAGAGATGAGAAACCAGTGGTAGAAAAAAAAAAAAATGTCAAAGACTATTGCAACAATCCTAATAAATGGGCCTGAAATAAAAGAGTTACATTGTGACCATAAAGGGAAAAATGGGTATTATAGGTATTGTGATAGTCAGAATAATACCCACCAAACAAATATCTGTATCCTAATTTCTAGTATCTGTGAATACATTATATTAAATGGCCGGAGCGAATTAACATGGCAGAGGAATTAAAGTTGCTAACCAAAAAAAAAAAAAAAAAAAAAAGTTGTTAGCCACATGACTTTAAAATAAAGAACTTAATATGGATTATCTTTGTGGCCCCAAATAAACATAGCAGTTCTTAAATGTGGAAGAGAGAGGAAGAAGAGTCTGTGGCAATATGATACAATGTGAGAAAAACACAACGTGCACTGCTGGCTCTGAAGATGGAAGGGGCTGTGAATCAAGAAATGGAGGAAGCCTCTCTCTAAGAGATGGAAAAGCAAGACAATGAATTTACCTTTAGAGCCTCAAGAAGGAATGCAAAATGCAGCACTGCGAACATCGTGATTTTATCCCAGTAAGACCAATTTCAGCCCACTGCCTCTAGAACCATAATAAATATGTGTTGTTTTAAGCCACCAAGTCCATAGTAATTTGTTACAGCAATAACAGGAAACTAATATAGGTATTACGGAAGAAACATAATGCATAGTAATTAGAAGAAAAACCAAAAAGTTGAAGATGAGTCGGATGTTTAAAGTTCAGGAGACTCCAAGAGTGAAGTTTATAATTAAAAAATCAAAGATAAACGGAGAAAAAAAACAGAGATAGGGAGTAACCTAAAAGTACTCTCATAAAGCCATCTAGGGTTCTAGTTTTATATTTCATCCTTAATACATACAAATGAGTTATAACAAAGAAACCATCCCCCAATTCAGTGAAATTTTCATTAACCAATGTCATATTAAGCTTTTATAATTAGACATTTAATTACTGAAATTGGGAAAGATGTAAAATAAAGAAAGCATCTGCTTGACCAGTGATTAAATGTTACCCTATATAGAAACCTATCCTAAATACAATCTCAGTATCAAGAAAAAGAAAACAATACTAATATCTTTTCATTGTTCTTGTCTTTGGCTTCTTTTTCCTCCTGCCTTTAATGTGTTGTATTCCTATACATAACAAGATACTTTTGCACCTAAATTTAATGCACTCACATCATAATATTGCTTTGGAATAGGAACAAGAAATTATTTAGAAGGTTGAAATGGGTTAATCTAGTAAATGTACAAACAGATGCCTCTTTTCTTTTTATGTCATGCCCCCTGAGCTACTCGTTGAACTGCTTGATTGACTGGAAGATGAGCCAAGAATGGATGCTACTGGAACCCAAAAAGTAAGTGCAATTTTGAATTAGATAACAGGGCAACACACAGAGTTTTTAGATGCTGACAGAGAACTTGCTGTTGAATGCATAAAGACTTAAGGAAAGAACTAAACAGAACAGTCACTGTGCTATAGAACTCTCCATTTTATTTTTTGGCTGGAAAATTTGGGTAGTGTTCAACTCAAAAATTTTCTCCATATGCAAGTAGTTCAGCAAGATGCTACAAGAGCATTTCAAAGTATATACCCTCTGACCTTGTAATCCCATTTCTAGTACTTTATACTGAAGAACCTGGGGTGGGGGTGGGGTAGAGTGTGTCAGAATAATTTCTACAAATGTTCATTCAGTTTGGTCTTTCTATATTTCCACCACCTTTCCCAAGTTTCAAGTAATGGCCAGGCTGTTGTTTGCTTCTTTACCTCATGTATTTTTCAGGGTAAAAAGCAAAAGAAGCCCAAGTCTGAAGTTCTTTCTATGGATGATAGATTCACAAAAGACATAATTTTAGTTTAAAGAAGGGAAGGAGAAAAGAAAATTAAAAGACAAAGAAGTAAGAGAAGTCTTCTCATACCAAAGTAAGAAGTGAGTACTGTAAGTCTTTGTACACTACATACACATCTCAGTTTTTATCCACCGAAGGAACTCAGACTGGATTTTCAACTCAGCTCTGCCACTGACATGATGAGTCATCTTAGTTAAACCCTGTTCGAGGTGCTGGAAATAAAGGCTGTGAACAAGACAAACAAGCCCTATCCCCATGGAAGACAAAACAAAATAAGTAACTCATTCTACTCTGGCAATAAGGTTACCCAAAACCAGAAGAAAAATTAGTCAAAATAAAATTTTTCTTTAAACCCTCAGCAATGACATAGATGATATAACTATTAGACTAATACATTAAATCAGCTAATGTAACTACGTTCAAGTATTTATGGGAAAACACAAACAAAATGAGAAACAGATGATATGAAATCTAAATGGAACTTCTAAACATGAAAAATACAGTATCTGAAATGAAAAATTCCCTGGGAAGTCTAATAGCAAACATCATTTTGCAAAAGAAAAGATCAGAGAACCTGAAAACATTGCAATAAAAATGTGTCAAAACAAAGCACAAAAAGGAAAAAAAAAAAGCACACACAACCACCACCAAAAAAAAAAAAAAATACAAAAAACCTGAGCCATAGTAAACTGCAGGAAAATAACAAGCAGAAGAATAGCAGCAGAGATAGAAAAAGCATTTGAAGAATAATGGCCACAATTTTTCAAATTTTGTGAAAACTTTCAACCCACAAATCCAAAAAGATCAACCAAATTCAAGCAGGATAAATACAAAGAATACCCCATCAATATATATAATAATTGAATAGTTTTTTGTAAAAAAAAATGATAAAAAATCTTAAAAGCAGCCAGACACAGAAAAATAAGGAGATATATACACGGGAGAAAGAAATTAATAAATATAAAAGACTTCTCATCAGAAACTATGCAAGCAGAAAGACAATGGAAATACAACTTCAGAGAGAAATAAAGAATATCACCATTTGGCAAATCCTTAATAATAGATGTAGGCAATGATTATCTAAGTTGCTAACATCACAAAAGACAAACAACTTGTATTATCTGTCTCCTGACAAAAGTACACAAACCACCTAATATGTATTATTGCCAAAAAATAAAACAAGAACCTGAATCAGATCAAACCTCTAAATGCAAAATAAGTTTATAAGAAATACAAGGGACAGAGGAGCATATTAAATGAAACTTACTGTTGGCAATCAGCAAAATCCAGAATGAAGAAAATCCTACAAAACAATGCATTTCCTTATCTGAATAAACTTCAAGAAAATAGAGACTTAAAAGACATATCAACCAAATGTATGGATTTTATTTATATTCTGATTTTAACAGATTAACTATAATCAAAAAATTTGCACTAACTAAATATTTAATATATTAAAGAATAAGAGATCAACACTAAAATATCCATGGTATATGCAATATACAGGATATATAAGTATAAATTAAACTACAGTGGCCATTAGTTGACATTTGCTGCACCTGGATGGAACAATACATAAGAATTTATTGTTCTCTACTTTTACAAATTTGCAGAATAAAAAAATTAAGAAAATTAAATAAAAGAAATGCAATGTTTTTCATATATCTAAGCTTTTGGAATAAAACTGATATTCTCTACAGCTACAGATATGATATAGTGTCATAGAATTGAAATGGGGTGAGGATAAGGATATAAAAAATGTGTGCAGTATGACTGAAATTTAATTTTTAATTATATAGGACTATTTACATATGCCTATAAATGAGAGGGAGGAAAGAGAAAGAGAGGAAGTCAAAATGTTAGAACTGATTTATTCCACTAAAATTTTGTTTTCCAAATTTTCTTTGTAACTTATTATCATAATTAAAGAAAGTATAGATTTGAAAGAGATCAAAACAAATATATCCAAAATCAAAGTCATATTAAGAATTTGATTAAAAGGGGCGCCTGGGTGGCTCAGTGGGTTAAGGCCTCTGCCTTCGGCTCAGGTCATTATCCCAGGGTCTTTGGATCGAACCCCGCATCGGGCTCTCTGCTCAGCGGGAAGCCTGCTTCCCTTCCTCTCTCTCTGCCTGCCTCTCTGCCTACTTGTGATCTCTGTCTGTCAAATAAATAAATGAAATATTAAAAAAAAAAAAAAAGAATTTGATTAAAAATACTGTCTGCCCTTTAACTTTGGAGTTCATGAATAAAGGGATAATACAGAAATAGTGAGTCACAAATACTTGCGTATCTGCTATGTCTTCTCCATGCAGGTTTAGTCCCTTCTGTCTTCTGAAAACACACTGCACATGTCTCTTTTTTTAGTGCTTCTCATTATAATTATTAAGTGCCCCTCTTTCTTCTCTTGTTTAAATGTGGGACCTTAGAGACCACAGACCACATTTTACTCTTACTCATCTTTGTTATCTCAGCACAGACACACAGAAGATGTTCAATAAATACATAGAAGATGAATGAGTTGCTACTGTGCTTTTTTCAAAATAATAGCATGAAATTAACAGAAACACGAGAAAACACCAAAAAAAAAAAACCAGGGACCCTCCTTATACCATGAGATCCTTTGATGAGATCTACTAACCATTTTTATTCATTTAAATAAATAATATTAAGTTTCAATCTTGTGCTAGGTAGTTGGAGAAATAAAAAAAATCCAATTATCTTCTCTCACAGATATTAAAATCACATAAGGGAAAAGAGAGAATCATAAGTAACTGCACTGACAAGAGAAGAGATGCATGAATGGTACCAAGAGTCCATCATAGAAAAGGAGAGAATATTTACATCCTATAGGGAATACCAGGGAAAGTTCTGTGGAGAAAATAGTACTGATACTGTCTATAAAAAGATAGTTGGGAAAAAAAATATATATGGATAGAGAATAGCATGATTAAAAGAGAGAAATATATGCATACTTCAACATTACCAGTAAGAATGAAAAAGGCAGAACTTGGATAAAACTGAGATGTTTCTGATTACTATATTTAGTAACTAAAAGCCAACAACTGGCCAGTTACTATCTCTTCCAGAAAATATTTATTAAAAGATCTTGGGCATTGGGCACCTTCCTGGGCATCAGTTCACCACCATTATGGTCCGACTTCTCCTCACCTTTCCACCTCAATTATTTCTTTCCCTAACCACACATGTCATGTCTTAGCCCTCTACCTTCTTCCTTCCTCACTATCACCCTTTCCTCATCTCCCTTTCATCCCTATCCAACTTACCTAATAAAACTCCACTTAGAAGTCACTTTTTTCAGGTAAATTAGTATCTCCTGCTACCTGAGATGCTCTGGATGGGTGCCACCCCCCCCAACACCACCCTCATCATAACCAGCACTAGTAGGACCACCAGCACCACCACTTTCAGTATGTATCACAATTAGATACTAATTAAGAACAGCATTCCCTTCTGATATCAATGATTAATGCTTGATGTATCCATAATATATCAACTAAAAGTCAATGATAATTTGACAGTTGAGAGAACAATGTTATTAATAGCAAATGTGTTTGTTAAGGAAATTTGGTACATGGAGTCTCAAATGGTATCTTATCAACTCAACTTGCTGTGATGACAGCAAAAAATGTAGAGGCGAACACTGTACTATGTGAGGTTTCTTTATTCCCTCCCTCCCTTGTAGAAATGTGTAGGGGAGGGAAGGCATCTGTAAACATCCTATCAAGACTAAAAGTTTTTCTTTCAGAACTCCCACCCATAACAAATTTAACAGACTTGGAAACAATTTTCTCCAGGCCAATCAGGTCATTGGTACTCAGTTTCTCTTTACAGAGAAGTATCCTAAATGGCATTTTATGCTTTACTTCACAAAAGGAGCCAGAATATCTGCCTCATTTTCTCCAAACTACTTACATCTCAGCTAGTGTCAGATTATTTCCTGGTCTCATGCTTGGCTACCTCTATGTTGTTGACTTAATAAATCAAACTTACCTGAATGTCCCCAGATATGGCCATGAAAGAGAATCTGATTTTTTTTTTTTAATAAGCACACACTCACCAATCACTTAGACTCCTTTGCACTTCTAGAGCTAAGTAGACATTCCCATTACCTCCCAATGTCTCCTATTAGTTCTCTCTGCTTTTATTAAAACCCTTTCTCTTTCATTAAAATAAAAAGCCTCTGAAAAACTACAGTTACAGATTTTCTGCAACCCACAATTTATGGCTGCTACTTGCAACCTTCAAAAGCTTTTAAAAATAGTATTGGCTCTATTAGTCTATATTATGGTAATTGTAGTAAAGATTTAAGAGGCACTTTAAGACTTTTTAGCTCTACAGTATATTTCTGTTCCAATTTCTTGCTTAGGAGTTTGGGAAAGAAGGCTTATTTAAAAGCGTTACCCTCTGCCCTCTGATATACAGCTTCCCTCTTAGCTACAGTAACTAGACCTCACCACACAATTAGGGAAGCAAGGTCTCCAATTAGAGCTCAGCATAACGTGGGGCAAAGCACATCCTTCCAGAAGCCCATTCCATTTATATGCACCTGACAATAATCAAAATTTTTCTCTTGTACTACGTACCTTTGACCCCTTTGTTATGCTTCACATCCCCTTGTTAACTCCCTGCCCCTCCTTTGCTCCCATAGGAAATCAGTGAAGATAATCACAAGATTAAATAACTCCAATGCCACTGCTAAAATGTTCAAAGCCATTAATATAACAAACGCCCAAGTGGCCACAGGGATTTATGTAGTATTGAAATTAAAATGACCTCATCACTATCTTCGACATAGATCTGTTCTTTCTAGTTAACCTGTGTTTTTCTCTTGTTACCTAGTCTAGAATGGTTACAATTCAAAACAACCAAGGAAACAGCTAATGGAATTTCCACAACTGTGAGCATGCACAAAAATCTCAACCTGAAGGTTGCCCTGGCATTATTCTTTGTATTCAATGCACCAAAGGATATGAGCATTTTAAACATAATTCCCTCCATACACCACATTACTAATGCATTTTTCTTGGGCACACACCATATGGAAGAACCATACATTCCTTGCTCCTTCCCGTCCCTCCTTTAGGACTTTAGTAGCATCTGGACAGCACAAATCTCTAACAGTCCCCAACTCTGCAAAGGATAGAGCCAAGTCCCAGACTTTCCTTGTTCTGACAAGAACCCTCCTACTGCAGAGCCACAATCTTTTATTGTGTCAACAGTTATCAGCTGGGGAGCTTTACATATGTACTTCCTCGTGGAGTACATTTCCCCCAACTGCCAGCTTTCTTCCAAAGCAAAGGATAGCTCTATTCTATACCCACAGTAAATAATCTTAAGTGTTTCCGCTTTGTTTTGCCTTGTTCCAAGTTTCCATGTAAATTTCAGAATAGTGAAACACACAGTGATTTCTATACACTGGTATTTTATGATTTTAATTTGCTCAAAAGCTCTGAATTACATTATATTTTCCCATTTGGTGCATGGGATTTTTACAGTTAACAGATGTTCACTTAATAGAGCCTCCTAGTGAGCAAATCAGTTTTTTCCCTCCGGTATTCATGTAACTTTCTAGTCCTATAGTAGCTGTTGCTGGTGCCTGCCAAGTTATCTGGCAGTAGAAGCTCAAATCGAAAAGTACAGCAGCTCTTTAGAAATTTGTGTTCTCATTTCTTCAGTCCCACTCATTCTAACATAATTATTCCTCATTAACACCATGAGAGAAAGTCCTCAGGGCAAAACATGGGCATGACACCCGAAAGGTTTCACTTGCAGATGCAAAAATGTTCTGCACCCACATAAATAGATTTCTTAGCCTATGGCCACTGCAAATACCAAAATTTTTAGTTCATCCAAGATAACACAGGCAGAGTTTTCCAAACAACAATCCTAGGCCAGTCTCTCAACTTGTGAGTTGTTCAGAGTTTTTTTACTCGAATACGTCTCAGGACATTAAAATAAGTCAAAAAACCAAAGTAAGATTTTCTTATCCCAGGAATCCAAACATGTCTGTATCCAAGAGTCCCCCCAATCCATGGAAGATATGTCCTAAGACCCCTGTTGAATGCCCCAAAACGCCAAATAGTACAGGCCACTATAAATATTTTCCTATACATATATACCTATCATAAAGTTTAATTTATAAATTAAGGAACAATAAGAGATTAACAATAATAACACAGAACAATTATAATAATGTACTGTAATAAAAGTTATGTGAAGATAGTCCCTCACTTCCTCAAAACATCTTATTCTACTGTACTTACCCTTCTTGTGATATAAGATGACAAAATGCCCACATGATGAAATGAAGTGAGGTGAATGACGTGAGCATTGTGACACAGCATTAGACTACTACTGAACTTGTGACAATACATCAGAAGGAGGATCATCTACTTCCAGACCAGACTACAGCTGACCATGGATAACTGAAACCACAGAAAGAAACCACAGATAAGGAGGAACAACTACAGTATCTTACTTAACCAGAAAGGTTCTGTGAGTATCTATCTGCAAAGGCTATTATCATGGGTCACCTTCAGGTTGCAAACACAACCTAAAAGTCTGAATATCCAATGATCCACCAAGACTCCCATTTGATTCAGGATACAAAGAATGATCTCTCTTGAGAATCCTTCTGGAATGTCAAATTATCCAATAAGTAGCAAAAGTACAGGACAAGTTTCTTCACAAAGAAATGAAAGAACTCAACTTGCTGGAAATCCTCATGGTTATTTCTTTTTCTTTTTTTTTTTTTTAAAGATTTTATTTATTTGTCAGAAAGAGAGAGACAGCGCGGGCGAGCACAGGCAGACAGAGTGGCAGGCAGAGGCAGAGGGAGAAGCAGGCTTCCCGCCAAGCTAGCAGCCGGATGTGGGACTGGATCCCAGGACACTGGGATCATGACCTGAGCCGAAGGCAGCTGCTTAACCAACTGAGCCACCCAGGCGTCCCACCCTCATGGTTATTTCTTGCTAGCGCTCTGAAGTTTAGGGCTTGCAACCAGCAAAGCATAAGGAAAAGGTATGAGAAGAACTGGGAATGTTATCACATCTTATTCCTTGTTTCCTGATTGATAATTTTTGAACATCTGCAATGGACTTGCTCCTCCTTGGCTCCTGTCAAGAGCCGTATGGCCTTCTAATGTGGTATTTTTCAATGCCCTTATCTAGAACGTTTATACCCCAACCAACTTTCAAGTTCGGCTGTGCCTCTGGGTTAGTCATCCTTCAGGACTCAGACAAACTGCCCCTCTTTCATGAAGTTCTCCCTGAGCTTTACCATTTATCCTCATCTGACTATCTTTTTGTTGCTGAGAAATCCTTTACTTTGCAGATGTCTTACTAAAGAGGTAAGTAAGCTAAGGCCTTAGGACTTAAGGTCACCTAATCTCTCACAGATGGCTAAACCCAGAGGCAGAAATTAAAGCCGATGTTCAGGCTCTCACCTAAAGCACTTTCTACTATCTCAGTTACAAATCTCCTTTGTCTTAATTCTTTTACTTTTTTACCTTCCTTACTATCCCTGTATCCCTAAGCATTTTGAGGCTTACTAAGTATCTGTTATATGCTAGGTGCTTTAAATTCATTCTTTACTTACTCCTAGAAATGTTAAAAAATGGATTTATTAGGCACAGTCTAGTTAGGAAAACTGAAATCACTCTAGGTGTTTCAAACCAAGTGTATTTGACATAGAAAATCAGTTACAAAGGTGCTAGAGAGTTGCAAAGTCTAACAGGGAGGTTAAGGCTACCAAGAATTTAGCCAAAACGGGAAACTATTCCCTTAGGGCCAGAGGGACAAAGAAGAAGGCATGTCTCTAGAATCCATAGGTCAACACCTGTGATGGAAGCTGAAGCTGAAGTGACTTGTTGGGGTAAATGGAGCCCTGGAAGAAAAGCAGCAGCTGCTACAGGGACTCTAAAAAGCAGAGAGAGGTAGAAACACTCCCACTTCTCCCTTCCTCCAAACCTCTGCTCTCCCACCAGGGCTTCCCACAGGCCAACCCCAGACCAAGCCAACTAACAAGGGAGCTTGCAGAGGTCAGTTCTCACTATGATTCTGGGCAGAGCGGTGGAAGGCTGAAGAATGCCTCTGAGAGCAAACAGGCAAATATCTGGCACAGTCAGATATTAAGTCAGATATTAAGTCAATCCCACTTAATTTCAGGAGACTTAGGCTGGCAACTAAAGATACTTATCCAACGTTAGATATCTAATAAGCAATGGACTCTATATTCCAACTTTCACACTGTGCAACTGATGCCAATGCCCATAAACCTCTGAATGTTCTGCCTTCACCCTCTCACCACACCCACGGGTGTGAATACTACGAATACTTCATAGTACATATACACCCACGTGTGAATACTATGAATTCACAAATGAATTCATACTAGGTGCTTAATATGCAACCAATGAGTTAAATGTAATGTTAAATAAGCAGTTTGGTTCTGTTCATATGTGAAGGTCTCCCTATGTGAATTTCCAGAGGTTACTGATTCTGTTTAGGTTTAGAAAAAGTCCTACTTATTTCCCATTTGTTGAAAAGAGAGATGCTATTACGAACTCCTAAATCATGAACTTTCACTGAAGATACTTTTAGAGCCAGTCATGAGTGACTCATGTTTTAAAAAAATAAATAATACAGTTGTACGAGCAACTTTACAATTAGAATGAGCTGTATACAAGCCTCTGCTTTACCACCCACAGGCTGAGTGACTGGGCAGTTGAATTTCCCTCTCTGAACATCAGCTTCTCAATGAGTAAAAGGAAAATAATAAAATCTACCATGCATGGTTGTTAAGAGAACCAAATCAGATCATTTATACAAAAGAGATACTATCATGCCTACCCAGTTAAAAACACTCAATAAAGATTAGGAAAGATAATAATAATACATATACAGAAAAACATTCCCCAGGAAGGAATCCAGCTTCACACAAACAGACAAAGAGAAAAGCCTCTCTTGAGTACTCCTGAAAAAACTCATGGTTCTATGGTGATTAAAGAGTAAGCTGGCAATAACAAGCCAGCAACACCAGTCATCAGCAAATCCTGGGGTCTGTACTACTGCTGTGGGAGCATTTAAATGGTATTTTTGGCTCTTAATTGGCAACAAGTTAGTAAACCAAGAATTATAAAGAATTCATTTATCTGCATCCAGCTAATCAATATTCACTCAGCATGCTTCAGCTACTAGCATCTCAGAGGAATAAAATAAATTGTCAGTCAGCAGCAGCACAATTTTGTTGTGATGGTGGTGGTATTTTTTTCTTTTGCTAAATTATTCACCTTCTCAAAAAGCAATTTGATAAATGTTTATTTCTTCATAATACATTCTAACAACTGCTGATTTGTGACCCTCGCTGTGGACTGAATTGAAATTGGGAAGGAGATGAGGACTCGGTGAATATGCCAAGACAGAACCACGGACAAGCTCAGGAGCTGTTTCTTTCTTGCTCTCAGAGAGCCTGCTGGCTGCCCTTGCCATGAGGGCACTGACTGAACTTAAGAGAGTAGTAAGTGAGAAGTAGTACACACAAACACAAACAAGCATATACTGTGGGCTTGGCAGGATATTCTGTGGTAGAACCCAAGGGAGCAGCCCCACAGCCAGGCTGAACAGGGAGACTGGGAACTGTGCTGTAGAGCAGTCTAGGTGACAAAGAGACAAGACAGGGAAGGCAGAATTCTGAGTATTTTCTGACCAGAAGATTGTATCTAAATAACAATAGAACATATATAAGATTACTGACTTCTTGCTGCCTCTGCTGAATAATCTCCACTGTCCCTTCCACTACTTTTTATATGCTCCCTCCGTTTGAGAAAAAGGAAATGTTTCTTGCAGGCAGCTGGGTAGAAAGGTGGTATACCCAAGGGGCTCTTCTCCCAGTGCTTCCCTACCATCGTGATACTCTTGATGGCAAATGACTGAAGGTTTCACAGTCTTTTCTCCAAACATTTAAGAGAATTTAAATCAAGAAGAACTGAAGCTCAGTGTGCCAGGAGCAGCAGGGCAGGGCATTATTTTCCTTCACACAGGAAAAATACAGAAGTTAACACATGCTGCTTGGCACTTGTCCCTGCTATATAATCATGCAATAGAAATTCCCTCACAGTGAAGGCCCACCACACACCTTGACTTTTGTCCTGCCTACAGCATGAGGCAGATTGCTCAGATTTAGCTTGGCTGGGACTACAAATTTCTTTATCACTCACTCACATTTCCCATTTTCAAATTCTCCAACCAAAAATTCTGGGGAAGGACACACACCAAATACTATAACGCAGCTGCTTCTGAGTATTAGGACTGTTTTTTCCCCAACTACCATGTTTTACATGTATAACTTTTAAAATACCACAGAATTTATTTCTAAGTGAGGCAGGTTCCTAAGTTTTTGTATTCACAGTCACTATGTTTTAGTGTCAATCTCTGAGCATTTGGTGTGGTGGCCCACCCTTTAGATTAGGGATACCTACAGAGGTCAAAAAACTCAATGATGAGTGAAGCGAGCCAGGTCAGGGAGTATAAAGCAATGGTGAAGAGTGTAGAAAACTTGAGAGCTCAGGCACATAGGGGCATCCATAGGGGCAACTGCTACTTTGCTTCAGAAAATACCTTCATAGGGAAATGAAGTCTTAGCATTGTCAGTTTTTCTAATTTTGACAAAGAAATGCCAAATTCTAATTCTTTAAGAAAAGCTAGAAATTTGCATTTTATATAAAATTAATTTGCAAGAAATTCAATAAAAATAAAACAAACATAGTGTATGCCAACACATACAGCCGTAGAGTATGATGTCGAACCAGTATTAACCCCTTCCAAAATTCAAAACACTTTGTATTAGGCTGTATTGGGCTACAGTAGGAAATTAAACCAAATGCCTCGTGGCTCAACACAACAGAAGATTACTTCATGCTCATGTAACTGTCCATGGCAAATCCAAATCATGGGTGGGGACTGAGGATATGTGGAGAGTCAAGAGAGGTCACATATAATACAATCATTCAGAAAGCCAAGGTGCCTGGCTCTGCATCTTCAGTATGTAACTTCCAAGGTCAACCTGACAGTAACTCCATCCTAGTCAAGTATTAGTTTCTTTTTTCTGTTTCTTATACATGAAGGCAAGGGGGAACAGAGGTGAAAGATGGGAGCAAAAGAGAAAACCTGACTTTCTTCTAACAGAACATGTTCTATTAAGGACCTGGGGATTTTATTCTAGGAGAATTTTCAGAAAAGCTGGCATCTTTTATCAGTGTTCTGGCATCTTTTATCAGTGTTTTGTTTTTTTAAGTGACAGATCAAAGATTGTATGACACTTGAAAGTTTGCCAAACATACATACACTATTCTCCAACTTTCAGGTGGAAAAAAAGAAAGTTAACAGTGACTGGCAATAATGGGTATTATTTCATGAACATCATAGAACGTTAGAGCTGAAAGCATTCTTTTTTTTTTTTAAAGATTTTATTTATTTATTTGTCAGAGAGAGAGAGGGAGAGAGAGCGAGCACAGGCAGACAGAATGGCAGACAGAGGCAGAGGGAGAAGCAGGCTCCCTGATGAGCAAGGAGCCCGACGTGGGACTCGATCCCAGGACGCTGGGATCATGACCTGAGCCGAAGGCAGCTGCTTAACCAACTGAGCCACCCAGGCGTCCCGAGCTTAAAGCATTCTTAAAGATTTATCCCAGTCTCCTCAATTTCAAGATAAATGTTTGTCAGTGGTCATACAACTCATTTAAGGCAGATGTGCAATTTAGAAAAATCCCAAATCACTATTCCTTTACTACTTTATATATTATCCAAACTACAATGTAAATCACTTCACCACCTAGCTTAAAGGATTGATATTGTAAAATGGTCCATTTTTTCATAGACTTCAAAAGCCAAAAGTAAAATAAAAGGGCAGGGGGAATGTGATGGACATGTGTCATTTTTCTGACTTCCCAAAATAACCTTTCTCTCTTCTGACAATAGCACTCTGATTTTCCTTTGAGAAACTACCTGTCCCCCATTCTGAATGTTGTATGACTCCATCCCCTATCCCAGCTCCAAGAAAAAGCAGATGTCCCAGCAGACCTCGCCAATCAATGCACTCCTACTGTGGCCACAGAGTCTGATTCAGGGATAAACACGTGTCCAAGAAGGCAAAAAGACTTCAGTTCAGGAACTTCTGTTAGCTTGCTTGGGAAGAAAAACAAGATTTCTGCTGGATTTCAAGATTAACAAGAGAATGTGAGCTAGGAACTAATGGGCCGATAGAGTAGAAAAAGCCCGCCTAATCATGAAGCCAATAAAGAGGAAAACAGAATTACCTGATGGGAAGAAAGTCCCTCTAACATTATTTGAAGCTTTGGCTTAGTTGTATGTAACAGAAATCTACGCCACCACTCCCAGTTTGTTTGTTTTTTTTTCCCTTGCTTAAGTCAATTTGGGCTGAGTGATAAAAAGTCTTGCTTACAGAAAAAAATATTACAGGGAAATCAAATACCATACCCAATGGTGAAAAGTCAAAACTGACAACTTATTTACTGTTTGCGAGTGAAGCTCTTTTTTGGGGAGGCAGACGGAGAGGTACAAAAGATAAATAACAGTCACAGTGGCAGTACACAGTAAATGTGAGTTCTGTCAGATGCTGCCCCCAAAACTTTACATCTATTAAATCATTTAAACTTCACAAACCTGTGAGGTAGGCATTATCATCACCTCCATTTCACTGAGACAGAGGATTTCAGGTCTATAGAGGTAATCTGCCCAAAGTCATAAAATTAGGAAGTGGTTGAGCTAGGAATCAAATCTTCATTCTATAAAATTCAAAGATGTAGTACTCATTCTTGTTGTCATACTACCTTGAAAAACATTTCGTCACTGAGGACGCTGGTCCAAGAAAGGGGCAAGAGATGTTACTGGGAATACAACTCGTTGTTAAACTTAGTCTAAAAGGTAAGTGTTCCTCACTGAGCATTTTACCTAGTCTGTTAGCCTGTATGCACCTCTGGGCAAATGCAGCCTTGTTTCAGAACTGATAATCATAGTCATCCTCTCAGCCCAGTGCCTCTGTACAGTGCAACAACTATACAACCTGAAACAGCAGCCCTGAGGAAAGCCCAAGTTAGTTTAACAAACTGCCCAAAATCAAGAGATGTGGAAAGCAATAGAGATAGAACCACAATCAGTCTCCAAATGTCCAAAACAGAAAAAGGGACAATTCAATCTTTTCCTGGGTCCTTTTCCTTACCAGAGGGTTGCTCACAAACTCACAGTATCATAAATACCTACACCATGTTTTACCCATCAACTGTGTTAAAGAACAAAATTCAACTGAGTAAATTTCAAACATCTTACTGGCTTTATTCAGCAATTCATGAATCAGGCAGCATCAAATTTAGCAGACAGAAAGGAGCTTTATAGATCAAGGTGACATGGAACAAGGAAGTTATACTGGGCATTTGTGCTGCGGTACTTTCCTTATATGGAGCAAAGGGAAGTCTTGGTACAGGGTCAGGTAACTTGAACTGACCAAGCAAGTGTTCATTGGTAAATCTAGGCCTTCCTTTCCTGGGAGAGCAGAGCACAGAAATTTCGTTAAATTGTGGTTTGCTAGCATGGGACTTAGCATACCCAAACCTGTCTTGGGCCTAATCTGATTTCTTTAACATCTGCACAGAATAAAGGCAGCAACTAGTGACGGACAGACCTGGGTTTTAATCCTAGCTGTTTCTTTTGCTATTTGTCTGGCTTTGAGCAGGATGGATAAATTTCTAAGCATCAGTCTGCTCATCTATAAAGCAGAAATAGATATTTAGCCCAGCAGGTGGTTGACACATTGACTGCCACATAGCAAGTACCAAACAAATGGCAGGTCTTTCTTTCCCACTTCTGCCTACACCCCGGTATCTCTGCTTAGCTAGACTTCCAGAACAAGGCATATATTTCGGAAGCAGCTATCAAGGAAGGTTTCAAGACTCCCTGTTCTGATTAATGAGGACTGTGCAAAGTTCAGTGGCGCTGTGGCTAGGGTGTTTTTATATACCAAAAGCATTCCTCCCTTTGGTCATTTATATTTTAGAAAGCCCACATTCCACACCTAGTCTGTTCCCACAAAACAGAGTTAACACAGAAGTGAAAAGTGAGAATATCAGTACTAAGTGACAGAGATGATGGCAATGATTAGTGAGAGGAGAGAAAAAGCACTTTGTCAGCTGACAGTAGAGGGCAACTGGAAGACAAATGGGAATAACCAAAAATACTTTTAAAACATCCAGATAAAGTAATAAAGAAATTCAATAATCTGGTTAAATGCTATTAGTTTGTACTTAAGTAGAAAAAAAAAAATATCCCAAAGCCCAGTGTGGCAAATAACACTTAATGCTTTCACTCCAACAAAAAAGATGAAAGCAAATGTAATTCTTTCTTCAGAAAAAAATGTAAGTATTCACTATTTTTCTTTTTAGCATCTACTTTTTGTACTTTTTGTGATGCTACATATAACCCAACCTTGTCCCCTATGAAGGTTACACTTGGTAAGATGGTAAAAGAAGACAAAAAGAGAGATGAATAACTATGAATAACTATGAGACAAATATATTTACTTATCAGACAGTAAATTCAGAGACTATTAACTTTACAAGATAAAAAATCCTCTCAGATCTCCACACCTCCTGCCCTTCATATCTATATCCAAACACCAAATCCCATCTTCTCCCCCTTCTGTATTTCTCTTCAACTCATTCCTTCCATCATCACTGCCTCTCCCCTGGGTGGGGGCACCAATATCTCTAGCCTTGACTATTTCAGGAGCCGTGAAGCTTCCTTCCTTGCCCCCCCTACATATTTAACCTGGATTCGTGTTTTTTAATACAAATCGATTCAGTGCTTAAACCACGTTGATGATACCCCATAGACTGACTTCAGGATACAAATCAAATGACTTTAAATAATATGAGAGTACTTTGTTCTCTGCCTGCCTCTTCAGTCCTAATCTCTTACAAATCCTCCCTGTATCCAAGGCCAAACTGAACACTTAAGTCTCCTGTCTAGTCTTTAATACATTCTCTTCTCTCTGCCCAGAATGACCTCACACTCATTCATTTTCTTATGCCTGGGTTATTCCTGTTTATCCTTCTGCATTCAGCTTTAGAAGTCATCACTTCCATGAAGCCCTCTCTGATCCTTCACACAAACAGAAAGGAAGAGATGTATACCACAACCTAGTAGGTATTCCATCTAATTACTCCTCTGAGTATTATGTCTACCCTAATCAGAGTATCATATTGGAATTCTGTCTGCTTCTCTGTCTCTCCATTAGACTCAGGTATCACTGAGACTGGGACTCCCCCACTTTAGATTTTCAGGGCCCAACAGATTCTAACAGACATCAAGCACTCAGGCAGTAGTTATTAAATGAATGAGTGGGTAGATTTGATGAGAAAGATGTTAGGGAGGAGATGGAATTCTAAATCAGTTTCAGAGGAATTTAAACTGGTATAGTGGAATGGAGGGGACTTTCTAATAATTTTTATCTTAAATAGAGCTTATTAAAATGCAAATATCCTTAATGGTTCATACCAGAAGGTATTAATTGTTTATCACCAAGCATGTTTCAATTTAAAATCAGGCTTTATATAAATAAGATAGAATACTGGAGGGAATAAACTTTTAGAGACTACAAGAAAACAAAACTCAGAGGTGCCTGGGTGGCTCAGTTGGTTAAGTGTCTGATGCTTAATTTGGACTCAGGACATGATCTCAGAGGATTGAGCTCAAGGCTCTGGTAGGGCTCTGCTCATGGTGGGGAGTCTGCTTGAAAATTCTGGCTCTTGGTCTCCCTTTGCCCCTCCCCACCACTCTTTCCCTCTCTCAAATAAATTAATAAATCTTTTAAAAAAATAAAAACAAAAAGCCCCACTTTCTCTACACTAGATCCCTCCATTTTAGTCTGTTCACTCTGCCAATAAGCAAAATTTTAAACACTTCAGTAGGAAAAAAATGCCCTAGATAATTAAAAACAATTTTTTTCCAAAATTTTAAGTGCTGTAACTGAAATAAAATGCATGCCCCACAGAAGAATGTTCAGCAGCTCTTCAATACAGCATGAGCTCAAACTGTCTTAACTTGACACTTTACATTTCTCAATCTTCTTTTCCTTTGTTATCTCTTTCTGGATATTATTCTGTTCTGTACCCTTTAGAGTCCCATGAGATGTTATATATTCCCAGTAAACCACAGTTTTATTTTTATATCTCCTCACATTTATTTTTATAACTCTTCACATCTTGTAACTTTTTTTCAGAATACCCTTTCCCTTTACTGAGCTGGTGAACTCACTCATTAATTCCCAATTCAAATTCTTACCTCCTCTCTGAAGCCATTTCTATCCCCTCCAAAGGCAAATTAATTCTCCCATCTCCACTCTCCCATAGCTATCTCTATTCAAATACTTTCTGAGGAGTCCCAGGCACATGGAATATCAATAGGTCATTTAGGGACCAAGGGTTTTCATTTTCATTAAGTTGTGAAATATTTAGCTAGAGAGATAGCATTTCTGTAATATTTCTGAGGTCTTATATGTATTGTGAAACTTAAAAAGAGATTACAGTGTAATATATTTTCCAAATTTGTATAGTCATGAAAGTCTTGAAGCCAGGAATCCCATTCTTCACAAAATAATTTGTAGGGCCAGTGATCTGCAGAATATTTTAGGTAATATGGCCTATTTTGTGATAATCTACATGTCGGTCTCCCTGAAGAGTCTGTGGGCTCGTTAAGAGTAGAAATCTTTCCTTATGGTCTTCATAATCTCAATAAACAATACACAGTCAGATGTTAAAAAAAATCTTCTGCAAACAACCCTAAAATTTGTATGGAACCCCGAATTGCTAAGGAAATGATGATAAAGAAAAAACTGGGGGCATCACATTGCCTGATTTCAAGCTTTACTACAAAGCTATGATCACCAAGACAGCATGGTACTGGCACAAAAACAGACACATAGACCAGTGGAAGAGAGTAGAGAGCCCAGATATGGACCCTCAACTCTATGGTCAAATAATCTTTGACAAAGCAGGAAAAAATACACAGTGGAAAAAAGACAGTCTCTTCAATAAATGGTGCTGGGAAAACTGGACAGCTATGTACAGAAGAATGAAACTCGACTATTTTCTTACACCATACACAAAGATAAACTCGAAATGGATGAAAGACCTCAACATGAAGCAGGAATCTATCAAAATCATAGAGGAGAACACAGGCAGTAACCTCTTCAACATCGGCCACAGCAACTTCTTTCAAGACATGTCTCCAAAGGCAAAGGAAACAAAAGCGAAAATGAACTTTTGGGACTTCATCAAGATCAAAAGCTTCTGCATAGCAAAGAAACAGTCAACAAAACAAAGAGGAAACCCATGGAATGGGAGAAGATATTCGCAAATGACACTACAGACAAAGGGCTAATATCCAAGATCTATAAAGAACTCCTCAAACTCAACACATACAAAACAGATAATCACATAAAAAAATGGGCAGAAGACATGAACAGACAATTCTCCAAAGAAGACATACAAATGGCTAACAGACACATGAAAAAATGTTCATCATCATTAGCCATCAGGGAGATTCAAATCAAAACCACATTGAGATACCACCTTACACCAGTTAGAATGGCCA
>NW_019154089.1:24930681-25128599 GCF_002288905.1 Enhydra lutris kenyoni
CCCTTCAATAGACGAATGGATAAAGAAGATATGGTCCATATATACAAGGATGAATACCCAACTTTTGTATCAACATGGATGGGATTGGAAGAGATTATGCTGAGTGAAATAAGTCAAGCAGAGAGAGTCAATTATCACAAAGTTTCACTTACTTGTGGAGCATAAAGAATAACACAAAGGACATTGGAAGATGGAGTGGATAAGTGAGTTGGGGGAAATCGGAAGGGGAGACAAACCATGAGAGACTGTGGACTCTGAAAAAGAAACTGAGGGTTTTGGAGGGAAGGGGGCTGGGGGAGTTGGGTGCACCTGGTGGTGGGTATTAAGGAGGGCACATATTGCATGGAGCACTAGGTGTGGTGCATAAATAATGAATTTGAATAATCATAAATAATGAATAATGAATTTTGGAACACACACACAAAAAATTTAATTTAATTTTTTTAAAAATCCTCCAAATTAATTTATAGAAAGAAGGTAAGAGTACTAAAAAATGGTAATAGGAATGGCCAGTCCCCATGTATCTCTCACGACAAAAGGTAATGCACACCTGCATACATCCCCCTTCCTGTGCAAGCCCATTTAAAAATGACTGAGTTGTAGGTCATAGAAACCCAACTCAGGTTAACCTTTGCACAAGAGAAACATGTTGGTAATGTAGCTGAATACTAGGGTACACTGCAAAATTAATGGAAAAGCTGCAGAAATCTAGGACCTGGAGAAAAAAATGAGCAACTCCATGCTATTGAGTAACACATGTTCTCTCTGTGTCCATCTTCTATCACTGCAATGCTGTTTCTCTTTGCATTTATGTGTCATTTCTTCTAAAATTAGGATGGCAGAAAACATGGGAACCACAACCAAAGTAAGTACCCTTGTCAGAAAATGTGAACCTTGGGGCGCCTAGGTGGCTCAGTGGGTTAAAGCCTCTGCCTTCGGCTCAGGTCATGTTCCCAGGGTCCTGGGATCGAGCCCCGCATCGGGCTCTCTGCTCAGCAGGGAGCCTGCTTCCCCCCTCTCTCCGCTTGCCTCTCTGCCTACTTGTGATCTCTGTCTGTCAAATAAATAAATAAAATCTTTAAAAAAAAAAAAAAAGAAAAGAAAATGTGAACCTCTTTGTCCCAGTGTCTCTGTACCAATACCATTTAAGAACTCTGCTGGTATTTGCATGGCTCCTGAGCCCATGCTTAGGGAGATAGATAATTTCTGTTGCAAGGGAGATAGATAAAAGAACCAAGGCCTGACCATAATTCCAGCCACTCCTTTATTCAAGTGCCAAGCTGGTAAACTACCCAAAAAGGAAAGATGGAAAAGTTTGACAAACAGATCAGAAAAGAGCTAGCTGATTAAACATGGCTCAACTAAAAAGCTGTCCAGGTACTTTATCATTGTTAATACAGGAAAATAATATTTTGTTGTTGTTGTTCTTGTTCTTGTCGTATAGAGAGGTAACTCACTTTCTGTTCTGGCTTCCAGCATTTTCGCCCACTGTGAAGAAAGAGCTTTTCGAAAAGCAAAACAAAGGGACATGGAGAATATATACTTAGCTTACCAAAGCACAAAGATGCTGAATTTGTCCTTAAAATGCAATATCTGAACCCTTTTAAAACCCCTGGAAACTAGGATACAAGAGAAACACCTCTCTGATTGGCTAACCATATCAATTTAGGTCTTTATTTCATTTTTTCTGGTAGAGAATCACAATTTGACCTCCAGACTACCCCTAAAATCTGGGAAAAAAGAAGCTGAGTTATACACAAGACTGTTGGAATTGACATAAATTTAACATTATTTAATACTTATCTTCCCACTTCACCAGAAAAAAATGTGGAAGAACCACTTAGTTTCTACTTCCCCATACTGCTTACCTAGAGTTTTACAGTCACCAATAGAGAAGAGTTTAATTTTTTGAGAGACAGAAAAATGAAGAATTAAAATTGTAATTAGAAAAATTGCCTCAATCAGAATTGCACTTCAAGATGCTTGAATGGATGGGCTAAATAAGTTCAGGCATCCATTAGTTTCCAAATTGAATTAAAATATACTGAGTGCTAATTCAAAAATCTAAAGGCAGCCAACTGGAATAACATGAGAATCATCTGGGTCTAAAAGGGTAGTGTAGATGACACAAAGCAAGGAAAGACGATGGCATTTTTGCTGACCTGAAAGAATGAAACAGAAATCTTAAAACCACTAGTAATTTATTACAGCCCATTATACTAATATCACTGTTTACTCCAAGCCTGCATCATGGGCGGTCCCTTTTGATTTTGCAAGGCACAATAGCCCAATTCTAATCCTCCTCCTCTGCTCCTTCCCACAGGAAGCCCTTTTTCTCTGCCATTTGCTGTGTGCAGCACAGATGACCTGTGGTAATTGCTGAAGACATTTTCACCCATATTTTTTAGCAAATGTAATTTCCTTTTGATGCTGCCATGTCCTCTCCCTGCCTTGCTGTGACAACAAACTCCAATAATCATGCGACTAACATTCAGATAGAGATCAAGTAATGCAGCCAGCTGTATCACAACTTTTGACTTTCAACTTTGTACTTACTTGGGTGCACATATTACCATTTAAGGAAATGAAAAACATTTTATTCTCTAATGAAAATAGCTTTTGGCCTGGGATGAGGCTGGTGATATTGTCCTGAGCTTTAAAATAAATAAATAAATAAATAAATAAAATAAATAAAACTTTATATAATTTGGCTCTAACAAAAGTCTTAAAAAAAAAAAAGTGAATCCTTTTTCATAACACACATTTTTAAAATACTCCATGATTAAAATACTCATTATTTATGGTCTTGAAGTAACACTCCTTATTTTTTTTTTTAAGATTTTAGTTATTTATTTGACAGAGATCACAAGTAGGCAGAGAGGCAGGTAGAGAGAGAGAGGAAGGGAAGCAGGCTCCCCGCTAAGCGGAGAGCCCGATGCGGGGCTCGATCCCAGGACCCTAAGATCATGACCTGAGCCGAAGGCAGAGGCTTTAATCCACTGAGCCACCCAGGCACCCCTAACACTCCTTATTTTTAAGACTATCTTTCAAATATTCTAAATCTTTGAAGAAATTTGTATTTTGAAGAAAGAGAGGGAGGTAGAAGAAAGGGGGGGGGGAGAAGGGTTGCATAACTAGAATTACACAACAAATTATTCTAAAACTTAGTGGTCTAAAACAACCATTTGTTATGTTCAGGTATTCTGTGGGTCAGGAACTTAGGACACAACATGGTCAGCGTGGCTCCTCTCCCTGGTGGCTAAAGTCTCTGCTGGAAGACTTAAGAGATGAGGTCTAGAAAGCATCTGAAGACTCACTCAGATGTCTGCCTGTCGATGGTAGCTATCAACTAGAGAAGTCAGCAGTAGTTCATGTGACTGGGAACACATAAGCATGGCCTCTTTGTTTGGCTTGGGATTCCTCACACCATGGCAGTTTAGGACCAATATGACGTCTGTCACCCAAAAAACAAAGCACACCATGCCGTAATATCACTTGCCCAGACACCTGGTGAATTGATGGACTAACATCTCATTGGAGACGAGCTAGGAAACAGAGTAAATCATTTGAGCCAAGGTCACTTCCCAATCTTGGGAAAATAGAAAAAAGGCTGCTTAAAAAGAAAAAAACAGGGGCACCTGGAAGGCTCAGTCAATTAAGTGTCTTCCTTCTGCTCTGGTCATAATCTCGGGGTCCTGGGGTAGAGCCCCTGTGTCAGGTTCCAGGGAACCTCCCTCTTCCTCTGCCCCTCTCCCCTGCTCATGCTCTCGCTGTCTCTTTCAAAATGAATAAATAAAAAATCTTTAAAAAAAAGAAGAAGAAATAGACTTGGTAAGTTCCTGAAATTTGAGCTACTTACCAAAAGACTGTTTTATACTGGAAGAGATTCATTTTAAACATTTAAATATTTTTTTAAAGATTTTATTTATTTATTTGACAGACGGAGATCACAAGTAGGCAGAGAGGCAGGCAGAGAGAGAGGGAGGGGAGCAGGCGCTGAGCAGAGAGCCTGACGCTGGGCTCGATCCCAGGACCCTGAGATCATGACCTGAGCCAAAGGCAGAGGCTTTAACCCACTGAGCCACCCAGGGGCCCCAAACATTTAAACATTTTAAACTCAAAGAGATTCAAATAAACAAAATTATAAACAAAAATAAGATGAGATCAATTATATATATCATAAAGAGAGCCACTTTATTTTTATGTGTGAGTTTTAGCACATATATGTGTGGCCCTCCTAAACTAGGAATCTCTTTAAGTTTTCAATATGCTAAGAAGCAAGCTATTCTTCAGATCATAAGCTACATGAAGTCATGAACTGTGAGTCCTTTCACCCACTTAATCATTTTTTATTGAGTACCTACCATGACCAAGGCATTCTAGTATAGGCACTAAAAATACAGAAATCAATGGTATAGTCCCTGCCCTCAGGGAGTTCCGAATCTGTAGCACAGAAAGAAAGCAACCAATTATTTTAATAGGGGAACTCCATAGGTTCAGTCACCAAAAAAAAAGAGATCCTGTACATGGTTTAAAAACCTCAAGAGGGAATGTAAGAATCACCAAAGTTAAACACAAATTCAGAAAATATGCCAAATCCACAGATCATTTATTATTATCTGCTTAGCTCAGTTAGTGCAAACTAGCAACAAAGTCAGGATGGTGGATTCATTTATTTTGTGGGCCAGTTATCTCTGCATGTGACAAGGTCTATCCCAGACCTATAAGCTACATTCCTATTTCCAGTCAATCATTATGAAAATGCACAATAAGAAAGGCTGATTCTCAAGTGTATATGGTTAAAAGGCATCCATTCTCACTATAAGAAAATGCCTTAATATTTAAAAGCTTCTGACGGTAGCTCTATTCTATCAGATCACCATGAAGCTAGGGAGATGAAAGGGAGGTCAACTGTAAATCATTTTAGAAACCTAGACATAGCATATTTCACCAAATCAAAGACATCACCAATTTTAAGATGTTCCATCATTTTATTTACCACCAGGAAAGAAAAATGATATCAAATAAATTATGACACTACACTAAGACATTCTCAATTGCTGGTCATATCCCAAGTTCAGAGATGTAAAAATATTCTTAAAATTTCATCTTACAATGAATGCAGTGTGGTATCTATGGAAGCCCTGATAGATCTCCAGGGAGAAGTGATAATGAGACAAGTTCTGATAACTTTGGGATAAGAGTTCTTATATAGGAATGGTCCTCAGTAGGTTTAGGATCCATACCCTTTGCCATGGTCTACAGTGTTCTATATAATCTGGTATCTTCTGGGCCACCCTGCTTGCTACTCACACTTCACCTCTCCCTGGCCTTCTAGGCTTATTCCTGGCTTGATCCTGTACTTTGTGTCCTCCACTTGAAACTCTATTTCCTATTTCTCCCACTGATACAAGAACTTCATTAGTGCATAGAAATTATATTTTCTCAATGTTAAAAGAATACATGGCATAAAATAGACACGACATATATTTTAATAAGTTGTAAAGTTACCTTAAAGTAAAAAGAACTAAGGTGTTTAACCCATTCCTGAGTCTCTGATTAGCATAAAGAGGGAAAGAATTTTAAATATGAAATGGGGTGAATGCTAATTGAGTTATCCTCAACAGAGTCCCTAAAAAAGATTTATTCTCAATTTTTTTGAAGGTTATTGAAGGGGCAATTAGAAGTTTAAAAAGCAAATGAAAAGTTGCAACTTCCAAAGAACCAAACTAAAAGGGTTAATTTTTATGAATACAGCATTCTTCTCCTCCCCCTTCAGGGACTCAGTATCATTGGCTTTGGGAATAAAGAGGTCACCAGAGATGAAGACAGTGTTAACTTATAGTATAATGGAGTGACAGGGATCCATTAAGAATCAAGAAAAGGGGGACGCCTGGGTGGCTCAGTTGGTTGGACGACTGCCTTCGGCTCAGGTCATGATCCCAGAGTCCCGGGATCGAGTCCCGCGTCGGGCTCCCAGCTCCATGGGGAGTCTGCTTCTCCCTCTGACCTTCTCGCTCATGCTCTCTCTCACTGTCTCTCTCTCAAATAAATAAATAAAATCTTTAAAAAAAAAAAAAAAGAATCAAGAAAAGGATATGAATAAAGAAACAGGAAGCCTCTGAAGGGTGCCAGAACCACCCACCACAATGACACCAATCATTTTCTAAGTCTGCAGGTACAGGGTACTACTGGTGTTATAGAATGACTTGTATAGGTTAATTTCATTCATTTCCCACCTCTCTTAATTTTTCTTACCTACCTCACAAGGTTTATGCAAATTATGAAGTTTTTAAAAGGGACACACACATACACATATCTCATTTATTTTGCTATGTTAGAACAAAGAAAAAAAGATGGTAATATCACCAATTTCCAAGCCCCCTTAACCTATTTGTCTATCCGTGGTTTCAAGAATCATGTATGTCATGCTTTGGGATAGATGTGGTTTATAGTGGGCTTGATGCTATGATTCCTCTAGAAACATCTTTCACATCCCTGGAGGAGTTACAGGACTTGAGTAGATGTAGGATCCAAATGATATCAAGATCCTACTTGGTCTTAGGGTTTTTTCTTGACGTCACAGGTGAATTTCAACAGCTCTAGTCTGTATCTAGAGTTCAGAGAAATTAAAGATCCTCTCACAATTTATGTTCACTTGAGCAGGACCAGCTTCTCCCTGTGCCTTTCTTCCAAGGATTATACACCAAAATGAAGGGTAAGGAACATTCCTCGTGGGGTTATTTCATGCTAAGACCCAAGAGAAAAGAGAAGCTGATGCTACTGGCTCAGCTACTTTATCTTATTTAGAGATTCAGGAAAAACAACTTAAAGCATCTATCTGGCAGTAGTCTACTGACTGACGCAAAATTATTTTTAATTCATTGGTATATCTGCAAAGTCACCATCAAAAGCCCTGGGCCTAAAGTATGACTAATTCATTTTCTTATATCAGGAGAAAAAATAAATTATAAAAGAAATTTATCATAACATTGGGCATGGTGGGGAGGCAAAGTGAGCTTAAACAGTTTGGTTTCAGGGTAAACCAGTTTAGAGGTACACCTAATCACTGCCCAGCTTATCTCTACCTCAAAGTTCTGTTTCTCACTGAAAGAGAAAGTGAACTAGTGCTTTGCAAATGGGTCTCTCATAAACTCTCAACTGTGACTATTCAGACACAATGAGAAATTCAAAAATTAACCACAATAACTGGCATTCTTCCCATTTTGTAGATCAAGACATGTTCTCAGGGCCACAGAGGCAATAAATAGCAAAGTCCAAACTTAACAATCAGTTCGGTCTTAACCATGAATTATCATATCAAAGGGAGACATAGCAGACATAATAAAGGCCAAGCCCAGAGAACAAAGAGGCTGACATCAGCAGCTGGTGACATCAGGGAACATACATAACATTTCAGAGCTCTACTCAGTGATGGAAGGGACTTAGAGTGGTTTCAGTGACTCAACCAGATTTTCAATATTTCAACCAATAATAAATCTTCAATTCACACTAGACTCCAGGGTGTTTGCTTAAGGGCCTCTAGATAAGTCTTAGAGAAGAAGGAAGCATAAATTTTGACTGCCACTCCCCCAAACTTATTTTAATTTGTTGGAAGGTGACAGTATTACCATTAAAAATCAACTGTGTGTGTGTGTGTGTGTGTGTGTGTGCGCGCGTAAGCGCACATATATCTAAAATAAAATATACGTTTTATAATATATAATATATAATATATGTGTGTACACACATAAATCAAAAGAATTAGACATCAAAAAATAAAGATTAAGTTTTGGGGGAAGAAAAGAGGGTTATTATTATAGGTATCTTTCATTTTCCTTGTATTTCCATAATGTTTCAATGTTTGAGATTGAGCACATATTATTTTTAAATTTGGGAGAAAGCAAGGTGGTTTTAATTTTTTGATCATTGCAAGAAAATGAAAGATCAGCAAAAATGATAACAGTATTAGAGTCATTAAAAAAAGGAAAAGATTTTAAAAGTTTAAAAACAGAAGTGAAGGTATTTGAGCTAAGGAAAAAGAACTAGTGTTCTAATTACCAGTATTCTCATCTTTCATTTTCAGAAAAATAGATAAAGTGCAATGCAAAGGACATAAGAGAAAAGAAAAAAGTCACTTTCTTATTACTTGGAGGAAAAGGATTAAAAAAGAACAAAGATGCTCACTGACAGGTCTAACTGTAGACATGTTATGGGGGGGGGGAGGAGAATTCAGAATCATAGGCATTTGTTTCATCTGTCACACTTCCTTCTTCACAGAGGCACAGTGAATTTGCAAGCCAGCTCCTAAAGAAGAGTGGCCAAGTTAAACAGAGCGAGGAAACAGGAACCAGCTATTCCCTCTAGGAACTCAGTCAATTAAATGCAGCCTGGAAGGGATCTAATCTAATATCAAAGAGGCTGTCAGGGGATCAGTTCCCCAGAGTTTAGGGTTAATGATGTAGAGCATGGCAGCCTGGCCAGGAGCAGAGTAAAAGAAACCTCACCAAGATCAGGTGTAACTAGTAAAGACCAAAATAAAATAAAAGAAGCATTTCCAGAGTAATGGAGGACCTTGAACAAAACCTTTTGCAGACACGTCACAATATCCTCTGCTTGTAGCAGTCTTCAAGGGGTTGGGTTCTCCATGATGTAGCATGTTTTACTGTAAATCAAACTTTTTGTACATAAAATCATAATCAGCATTGACAAGTGACCTCCCTCAATATCATTCAGAAGTCCTAGTAGACCCAAAGTAAGTCCCTCTTCCACCCAGGGTTCAGTAAGCATCATATTAATCCTGAAGCTTTCATACAAAAGAGCTCTAAGATGAAGGTCATTGGTAAAACTCTACCTAGAAATCTGAGTGTAAATTCATTACTTACCAGACAATTGACCACTTGTCGAAAATCAGTGACCAAAACAAATGGGGGCAAGGTGAACTACTAAGTGCTAGGCCTTTACTAGCTGTGGTCATCACATCCATCCTTCTTTTTTTTTTTTAACCTATAATTTATTTTTTTTAAAGATTTTATTTATTTACTTATTTGACAGAGAGAGAGATCACAAGTAGGCAGAGAGGCAAACAGAGAGAAAGGGGGAAGCAGGCTCCCCATGGAGCAGAGAGCCCGATGTGGGGCTCGACCCCAGGACCCCGAGACCATGACCGGAGCTGAAGGCAGAAGTTTAACCCACTGAGCCACCCAGGCGCCCCACACCCATCTTTTTAAAGAACTGTAAAGTTGTAAAGTTTCCCCCATCATTTCACAGGTGAAGTAAGAAAGAAATATTACCCATTAAAATAAACAGGCAGACAGACTACAGCCCATGTTTAGAATTTAATCTTCAAAAGTTACTAAAATTCATAAGCAACGTTCCTTTCTGTTTTCCTACATTTCATTGCCAGCAATATGGCAGAGTAGATATACTGAAAGTTCATTCTACCTGAAGGATGAACTTTCCTTTCTCCCTTCCCCCTTTCTAAGTACAATTCAGGAATTACCCTGAAAACTGGTATTTCTTTTAGCTGTATACACTGGGGAAAAAAACACACACACACACAATCCAACATGCCCTCTAAGCCTCTGACAGATGCTATGCTTTTCATCTTACCCAATTCTTTTATTTAACTATTTTATTAAACACTTTTGTGATTTACCTTTTCCATAACCTGTAAATGTTAAGTGAGATAATAGAAAGGCCATATGAGAAACAGAAAGAGGACTTCGTTAGCCTCACTGGAATTAGTCTCTTTGATGAAATCAAAGAACAAACAACATAGTGATAGAGCTGTAATAGGCACTTTGGAGGGAAAATAGAAAGTATCTTGTATTCCTCAAAGCAAGCATGGAAGCCTTACCATTACTTCGAGTTTAATGGGTCTGAAAATAGTAGTGAGAAAGAAATAAACCATTTTTTCCTTTTGAAAAAAAAGTGTTAACTCTTCTAGGGTATCATTCAGAGAGCTAAGAGAGCCAGTTTACTCAATGATGCATCCATCGCCTCTAAAAATTAATAGACCTTTCAGGCTATTTATTACCTGATGCTGAGGTCTTGGGCCAAGCATTTTTGAGTGAAAAAAAAAAAAAGGTATAGAAACACAAATACTCACATTGGCAAATTAAAATGACTATGACTTTTGCTATAGCCTATTATCTAATTCTGAGAGTACCAATGGCTTCTGTGATGACATTTATTTAGCACTTACTAAATGCCACACATCAGGCTCATCCCCTTAAGTACATTAGCATATTTAATCTTCACAACAGCACTACATAGTAGGTACTGCTATTATCATTGCTTTACAGTAAGAAACTGAGCCTTAGATTAAGAAAGTGGCCCAACAAATCCCCACAAAGGAAAATTTATAGGCACAAGGGGGAAAAATTATATACTAAGCATTTCTGTTTCTGGACAGAAATTTCTGAACAGAAGTTTCTGTTTGGTCAGAGGCTAAAAAGCCAGTATGCCTCTCACTATGGTATAGAGCAACTAAAAAATCCACCTCAGTACACAATCTCAGGAACACCATGAAATCTAACCACAGAATTCAGAATAAACCACAAACAGCAATGAAGAATTTAACACCAAGGGAAAAACACAAGCAATTAATATTAATAATTTCTTATGGACATTATAAAACCATATTTATGAGACAGAATCACAGACCTTCAGGAGCATGACCCCAGAAGTTTTTGTAATGAAAATAAAACAGGATCTGATTAATCTGAAACTAAATTATCACATTCATACCCTTTTATTTCACAATCCATCATGTAAATGCAACAGAACCAAAACACAAATTATCAATGTTTATGGTGTTTGGCTTGGAACTTCCCTACAGACCAACACTTAAAAGAGCTGTCTGAAGTTTCTAACAGCTATCAAGCTCCCAAGTCCTTAGCCCAAGTAAAGTTCAGAACAAAAAGTGTAGTCATTACAGTTGATCCATCAGATTTTCACAATTACCAGCAAAGGTCCTTTGAACCCTCCTTGGTTTATCTTTACCGAAACTATCACAGCACCTGCACAGGAGAGATGAAATTACTTTGCAGCAAGTGACTTAAAAACAGGATGGGGGCATCTGGGTGGCTCAGTGGGTTAAAGCCTCTGCCTTCAGCTCAGGTCATGATCCCAGGGTACTGGGATAGAGCCCCACATTGGGCTCTCTGCTCAGCGGGGAGCCTTCTTTCCCCATCTCTCTCTGCCTGCCTCTCTGCCTACTTGTGATCTCTGTCTGTCAAATAAATAAATAAAATCTTTAAAAAAAATAAATAACAGGATGAAATACAAATACATACATACACATGCATATATACACAGGTCTACTCACACATGTGTTTTATACATACATGGTATTAAAGAAAATGACTAAACTCTACATGATAGTAATTTTGTCTACATAAGCAACAAGCCAAATCCTAGAAGTCATCCACTTCATGTGCCTGTCCTCAGCAGCAAACAATGATTGTAGCCATCTAGACAGAAGAAAGGATTACCATGAAAGCACTGCCTGCACAACCTGACCTGCTGTGGAATGCTCTAAAAGGACATTACCAAAACTTTTTAAATTGAAGGCATGTACAAGGTAACAGATGCATTTAAATTTCAAAATGCTAACGCAAAAAAAAAACCCAACATTGAAATATAAATGGCTTAAGTGCCTGCCAAATAAAAGCATTACTTCACATAGGATGTAATAATAGGAAAACCACTAGCTCCTTCTCAACCGGGGGGGGGGGGGGGGGGAAAAAAATCTCATTAAGAAAAACAGATCAAGAAATATATTTTTTTAAATTTTTTTTTTAAATTTATTTGACAGAGATCACAGGTAGGCAGAGAGGCAGGCAGAGAGAGAGGAAGGAAAGCAGGCTCCTTGCTGAGCAGAGAGCCCGATGCGGGGCTTGATCCTAGAACCCCGGGATCATGACCCGAGCCGAAAGCAGAGGCTCTAACCCACTGAGCCACCCAGGGGCCCCAATCAAGAAATATATATTAAGGAAAATACGATGTCTATTATTCAAGGTTGAGGGGTGCCTAATTGTTTAAGTGTCCAACTCTTGGTTTTGGCTCAGGTCATAATCTCCAGGTTCTGGGATCAGCCCTACAATGACAGTTCTGTGCTCAGCAGGGGATTCGCTTGAGATTCTCTCTCTCCCTCCCTCTGCTCGTGCTCTCTCTTTCAAATAAATAAAAAATCTTAAAAACAAAAACAAAAAAGATCCATTTAAGTCAAGAACACTAAGTGGGTCCAACCATTCCTTGGGCTCTATTAGCAACACCATTCTAGCCCGTGAAGATTATAATCTGAACAGATTGGTGGTTGTTACAAGTAGGGAACTGGGGTGGGAGAAATAGATAATGTGATCCACAAGGTACAAAATTCCAGTTATAAAATAAATACGTCATGAGGACATAAGGTACAGCATGACAACTATAGTTAATAACACTGTACTGCATATTTGAAAGTTGTAAGAGAGTAATCTTAAAACTTCTCATCATAAGAAAAATATTCTTAACTATGAATGACAAGAGATATAACTAGACTTACTGGTGATCATGCACAATGTATTCAAATATTGAATCAATGTGCTATATACCTGAAATTAATTTATGTTAAGTATACCTTGATAAACCCATAAAAAAGGATTTTAGATCATTTACTTAATGTTATGAATAAAAATTACTGTTTTGTTAACTATACCATAGGGTGTTTTGAAGTCATTGAGACCTGGATTCAAAACCTGACTCCCTTCCTCTACCCTTCCCCATACCCATTCTTCTTGCAAACATTAATAAGCACCAATCTCTGCTAAATATCGTGCTGAGCACTGGAGATACAGCTATAAATTAAGACAACTGATAGTTTAGTTGTATGACTAGCCTTCTAGCTTTGAGTCTCAGTTTCACCACTGGTGAGATAGGAATAACACCACAAGATGGTTGATAAATAAATCACAAAAAGTCAGATAAAGTAAAGGCTTATTATGTTAACTTATAAAACATACATTAATTGTGAGACTGAAACAAGATGCTTAATATAATGCCTGGTATGCGCTCAACAAATGCTAGTTCTCTTTAATTTCCCTACCTGAATGAAGTCTTAGGAAAGTAAGAGTTGCATTTCCCCTTCCAAATGTATAATACTTCTCTTAGATCCTTTGGTAGGTTAAGAAGAAACAAAAAATGAGAAAAGCTAAATGATTAATCAGAGATCAGTCAGTAAATAATGACATCACTGAATAAAGAGCCTAGTTTTTCTAAGGTCTACCCCCACCAATACTAACCTATTTTTCATTACATTTCAAACTATAGTATATGCATTATGAATGAGCTCAGAATAATTTGAAGAGTATTTATTTATAAGGGTTGATGCAGAAAGATATGGGTATACAGAAGGAGAAAAGTAGTAATCTGAATCTAATAGCAGTGGAGATATTACCACTCTTAGGTCAAAGAAGGATTGGAAGCAATTACCAAAACCTGGAAGAAAAGAGGTGAATAGCAGAATCCTCCTTGAGTGACCTGAATTTGGGGGACATATCTAGCTAAAAGTAACCTTGCAAGAAGAAAACCAGAACCATTCCTCGGCCTCACTCTTCTCCAGCTCTCTAAGAAGACTGTATTAGCTTAATCCAGCTGGAGGCCAGAGAGCAAGGGATCACTACTTCTCTAAAGATTAGTCTCCCAGACACAGAGGAGAGAACTTGAAGAATGGATTTAAAGAAACAAATGCAAGATGTCCAGCACAAATTCCAAAGGTACTAATTCAAATGTTCACCACTATTATTTACAACTCTGAATACAAATTTTTAGTGGTGACTGTTTTTTGTAACTAAGCCACAAAAGTCTGTTAAATTCAAACATACCTCAAGAATAAAACTGTAGTGGTAACCCTCTCCTCCAAAGCAGTTGGGATAAATGGTTGATAAATAAATCACAAAAAGTCAGATAAAGTAAAGGATTATTATGTTAACTTATAAACATACATTAATTGTTAATCTTTGGTAAAGGGCCAAGGCCTTTTTTTTTTGGTGTGAGTCTACGAACAACTGAAATTACACATGGTCTTTAATTCATATGGCTCTCATAGCACATCCCCTTCGTTTCCTTGTATTTATTTCTTAAAAGTTGTATGAGAACTTAAAAACAATTGTTTAGCATTGCTGGCATAGAACACTTACAGATTTTTAATAAATTTTCCCAATATTCTGTAGTTATCTTGCATACTCCAATTTAATAGACATCTTTTGATACTCTCTTGAGATTTTATAAAATAGCCAATGTAGTTTTTAACTTACTGTCTAATTTCATTAATTTGTACAATATTTACTTAAGTGATAATTATATTAATATGTTATAATTTATATTATAACTATAATATATAATTATATATAAATCATAACTTTATAACATAAAGTTATAATAAACATAAGTTATATGATTATAATTATAATAAAACAAAAAACATCAAAGAGTTACAAAAATAAAAATAACTGCCTTTCTGATGATTCACAGACCTGTACTCCTGAAGCAAATAATACATTATATGTTAATAAAATAAAAAACTAAAAATAAATTTAAAAAATTTAAAAACTGTCTTTTATTATACAAAACTCTAATGGTGGGAGTAAACAGACATAAGTATAATTAAGAACTGCCAGCTTCCTGTGAGCCTTCAGGAAGCAAAAGAAACTTACAGTGAATTTTACAAGAATGGAAGTCAGATTAATCTGGCAAGTCAGCTAATAGAATCAGGTTAAGAAACAGTCTACTATAATAAATAGCACCAGTTTATCCAAATCTACCATTTGCAACACTGCCTCTTAGAGTCAATGTGCTTCACTTAGCTCTACAAATATATATTTACTGGATAAATGGGTAAATGAATGGATGGCTGAATGGACGAAGAAAAGAAAGGAAAGAAGGGAGGCAGGCATTTAGAGATTCAACTCAAACCACCTTCAAATACATGTGCTCTGTGCCAAGAAAACAGGAGAGGGGGAAACAGCAGGGATGATTATTAAACCACCATGCATGTATACTAGAATTGAATAATTCAGTAAATAGATGGCACATGGTAGAAGCCAAGTCTGTCACTGTACAAATGGGAGATTACAAACAAAAAGAGACTAGAATGATCATATAGTAATGGATTATAGTTGGAGACATCAGTAGTAACATGTTTATCTTGATATAATATTAATAGATATATATGTATAAATATCTACAGATATGTATGCATATATGGTCAGTATATACAATATTATTTTCTCACTCTAACAGCTAAGAAGGCCTAGAAGCAAGAACATCCCTGTAGCAATGAGTAAATCTAAGGTTCATGTCTTTCTTTCTAATGACATTCTTCAAAAAAAGGAACAAGCTATCCTTGAAGAAATGACAGCCTCAAGAGACAAAGTAGGGAATATACAAGACAAGCCTGAAGAATCTTACAATGCCAAAAGATAAAGTGCTAAAACCAAATGAACAAACAAAATAAAAAACAAAGAGAACATAATAATAAGGGCAAGTCAAAGGACAGAAGCCAACTGAAGTGGGAAAGAAGACCCCAAACCTCAGGGGAGACCCCAGCCCATCAGCTGATTTCAGCCTGGTGAGACCCTGAGCAGAGACCCCAGCAAAGTGCACATGGACTTCTGACCTACAGAAACTGTGAAAGAATAAATTTGTCTTGTTTAAAAAAAAAAAAAAAAAGAAGCCAACTGAAAGGGCTCCAATGGTCAAAGCTGGAACGATTTGAGCAATAAAATAAATAAAGTCAAATAAATGGGGGAAAAGAAATAAATCTTCCATGCAGAATTCTAAACACCTTATGTATAATATTCTACCCTCAAGAAAGTAAAGTATAACTCCCAATTCTTAAGTGTAGGCTACTTATAATGACTTCTTTCCAAAAAGGATGGTATGTAAAGGGGGATAAAGAGTAACCACACAATGGAGAAACCTGACAAACACTATTTCAGACAGAAGATAAAAGGTAATAGCAGCAGCGAAAAGTTATATTCAAAGTATGTGCCTTTTCATAATGTGATGAGAATGGCACTGGACATTCTCTGCACTCTTCCTCCCCAGAACCTATAACTCTAGTCCAATCATGAGAAAAACACCAGACAAATTCCACTTGAGGGACAATCTACAAAGTACCTAATCAGCGCTCCTCAAAACTGTCACGATCATCAAAACAAAAAAAGTCTGAGAAACTGTCTAAACTAGAAGGAACTAAAGATACATAACAATTAAATATAATATGGTATCCTTGACAGGATACTGGAATGAGAAAAAAAAAGTATTAAGTAAAAACTGAGAAAATCTGAATAAAGTATGGATTTAATGAATAATAATGTATCAATATTGATTTATTAATTGTGACAAATTTACCATACCAATGTATAATACGGTAATAATAGGGGAAAGTGGGTATATGAGGCAGAACTCAGTATAATCTTTGCAAACTTCTACAAACCTAAAGCTACTCTAAAATTTAAAACTTTTTTGAAAATCTTATTAAAAGGGATATTTTTTGGCAACCATGAACCTATAATCTCTATACTTGTCTAAAGCAAGAAAAAATAAAGCTTATCTTACTTACTTCCCCAAGCTCATCTCAAACAATTATTTCTCCCTTCTAACCATTTTGGACTTCTTTTCAATCTTCAAGGATGACATTTCCTAAAATTCTGGACATGCTATTCTACTGCCAGAAAAACTCCCCAATTTTCACTTATCTGATACTTTCTTTTCTGTCTGAAGCAATCCACATGACCTATCTCATACACAAAAGCTATCCAGAAAGAGCAGAGTGGCATATGTAATCTTTCTTTGAATTTGGTAGGAAATAGCAGAAAAATAGCCCCCATTCATAATGCAAACAGGTAGTGAGAAATTCAACAAGAGGTAAAGAAGAGGTACTAATGTTATGAAATGCTAACTCCCTATTCCCTCCGCAGTTTCACTTTTGATGCCAACAAGGTTTTCCCCCTACCTAGAGCTCAGAAGTTCCTTTGCTCCAGTTTGCAGCTAGAGAAGCAATGGAAATAACAAATTAAGAGGCTAGGGGTCATTTGAGGTGGAAGCTTCCAGTCTGCTGAAACTACTAAATTGACCCTAACAACTAACTACAAGTAAGGACTGTTACTGGCAGCATGCACGGCAAAAATCTGTATGACCTTTTCTTGTTTAAGTGCCAGGTGGTAGACACCAATACTTTTTTTGCCCATAAGTGCATAAAGGAAACATAATTCAAACTTGTCTAAAGGGATAAAATCAAGAAAAAAAAATTCTAAAATTATACCTAGCCACTTGGCAAATCAGGACTTACTAAAAAAAACAAAACAAAACAAAAAAAAAAAAAAAAAAAAAAACCAGGGAAAGTAGTAGAAGAAAGGTAGGCATAATTTTAGATGGCTTTTCTCCCTTTTAGGACCTGGAATAGTTAAGTGTCAAATTAAAAATTTTGTTGGGGCACCTGCGTGGGGCAGTCAGTTAAGGATCTCACTCTTGGTTTCAGCTCAGGTCTCACTGCAGAGTTCTGAGATTGAGCTCCATGTCTGGCTTTGCTTGGGTTTCTCTCCCCCTTCCTCTACCCCTCCCCCCTGTGCACGCACTCGTGCGCACGCTCGCTCTCTCTCTCTCTCTCTCTCTCACTGAAATAAATAAATCTTTTTTTTTTTAATTTTGTCAATTCCCTTTTCTTCTTTGTAGCACTCATTACTCCTGTAATTATTAAGATCTGTTTCCTGCTATAATATTGCAAGGATCATTCCATTTTGTTAACTAAATCCCCACAACCCCACAACAAAATACCTTAGTGTTGTTACACAGTAAATGCTCAGTTAACAGACCTCTTGAGTGATAAAATATTTATGCCTCTTATCTAGTTTCTGAACTATTTAAATGCAACCAGATGTATTTTTTTTTAACTCTACTTCTTGATCTTAATAAAGTACTTAAATCAATTTTCCTTCAGGGGCTCAGCTATCTTACTAATGAAATTAAAAAACTGTTTTAATTATAATTTCTCAGTCTACATTATGCCCAATGACATAAGAGTTTAAGCAGAAATTTATTTATAATTAATTTGTCCTTTTTCAAAAAGGCATAGAAAATGTCTGTCACTCACCTTTGAAAGACCTGGCTAAATGGTTCCTTAAACCTTCTGGTTAAGCTAGCCTTAGGGAATACTAAATATTTAGGAGTGAAGTGGCATCTAGTTTGTCAGAACAGTTCCATTTAAATCATACTCCCTTGTAACCAATTGTAACTGATGATTTAATTAGGTGTATGGAGTGAGTTACAATGATCATTAATAAGCTGTGTTAATGTCATCAAAATTCCTATCCTCCAGAGTTGATGGAACAGAAAGAAAGTAAAAAACCTACCTGTAAGGAAGATGGCCTATTTTACAAAATTCACTTTTTTTTTGTCCATCCAGTAATTAGCCTTGTTTTGTTTGGCATGTTCATACTAATTACATAATTACAGCAACAGCTTTATTTTACTTTGTATAAAAGACTGCTTCACTTGATAACATGTGTAGAAAAGTATCCATTGTGTAGCTATTGAGCTAAGGTATTCATTCATAGAAGCTGTTCTTTTTATTAAACCTGGGTCAAATAAATAGAGTGTAAGAAAACTAATAGGTATATAAAATTAGGTCTTTTTTTTTTAAGCTTTTATTTATTTATTTGAGAAAGCAAAGTGAAATAGATCACAGAGGGAGAGAGAGAAGCAGACTCTCAACTGAGAAGGAAGCCCGATGCAGGGCTCAATCCCAGGACTCTGGGATCATGACCATGACCTGAGCCAAAGGCAGGAACTTGGAACCACCCAGGTGCCCCCAAAATTATGTCTTTAAGACTATATACTTCAATACCTTTTAAGACACTTTTTTTTTGGAGCCCATATGTACACTCCAAAAAAAAAAAAATTTTTCATTCCATCTTCTAAACAAAAAAGACATGGAATAATGTCTGTGAAGAATATCCTGTAGGACCCTGGATTTACTTCAAAGGCTAACAAGATCAAGAAAACTTCCTTCAAAAACAAAGCAAAACAAGAACTTCCTTGAATTTTGCTCAGACAGCAGGCAGACAATGATACGGAGTGGGAAGATGGAAACCTATATCCAGTGTGGCAGGACCCATTATGATCTGCTGATCATACTAATTCCATATGACACCTACAAATAAAAGAGGCTTTCACTTCTCATTTGTTATGTTGAAAGTGGTCTCAGCAATGAAGAAATTCTTTTTTCAAATTCCCCAGTTATCTAAACGACAAACCCTATTCCATTTGCTCATAGGAACAAGAGGAAAAATGGAAGTAGGCTTAGTCCCATGAGTAAGAACAGCAGCCATGGTGGATCCTTTATTTAAAAAAAAAAAAAAAAAAGTGCTTATATCCAAAGTAACTCCCTTTAAAACTGACAAGAAACCCCCACAAAGGATTCATTATTTATAAGACTCTCTGCACTGAAATGGGTTAAGACTTACTTGTCCTCAAAGAAAGAAACATAAGACAACTAATTCAATAGAAAGGATTAGTTTATCTCTTGAACCAATTAAAGCCACTATCACCTAAAAAAGTAAGGTAACCTGAAAAAATGTACCACAAGGCTGCTAGATTTTATTTGAGAGGAGAAGGGGCAACATTAAGAAAATCCCAAAGAAAATAACTGCAGAACACATTGGTGAAGTCTACCAATGACAGACACAATGGGCCTTCATTCATTCTTTCAACATCTTCTACAAAATATGCAATATATTCAAAGTCCTGCACGCATTGGAAGTGGGAAGAAAACAGAATGTAGCAATGGATGAATACCACTTAAGTGCCAGCAGCTTTACATGTGTTACCTTATTTCCCTCCCCTTATAGCCCTGTGAAGTAGGTTGTCATCTTCATTTTACAAGAGAGAAACAGACACTACACAGAGCATTAATCAGGTTGCTCGAGATCACATACCTACAAAGTGACAGAAGCAGCATCTAAAACTTCTGCTGATACAAATCGCCATACAAGTTCTTGCAGAAGAAATAAAGATATCATCTACCCTCCAAAAATTGATCCCTGAACCAAAGAGAAAGAGCACAGATAAAGACAACGGTAATAAATACATCAGCGACAGTGCTGCTATAAGGAAGAGTACATGTAGCACACTAGGAGTTGAGAAATAAGGGAAGATTTGCAAGAAATTAAAGTTGGGCACATGGTAGACTGTAACATGAGACTCATGAAGCATTGCAGAAGAAAGAGTGTAAACAAAAGAACAGAAACAAAATTGTATAATGTAGATTTGGGATACAAGAAAAGCTTGATTTTTGGCTTCAGAGTAGGATATAGGTAAGCAACACACTTGATTTACAATGCAAAGTGGTGATATGCAGTATCAGCTCAGAGGGAGACTATCTGGATTCAAATTATTACAGCTTCACCCCTTGTTAGCTGTCTGAACTTGTGCAAATTATTTAAGCCCTCCAAACTTCAGTGTCCTCATCTATAAAATAAGGATAATGGTACATATCCCTAGATTTGTTTCAGAGATTACATGACATGATATATGTCAAGTTCTTAAGATGACACCAAGCACATAAAAAGTGCATTAACTATTATTAGTAACTATTGTTATTATGTGGGGAAGTAGTGGGAGATAAGCCTGAAAATAAAGGTTGGGCCTATACTGAAGACTGGTGTGAATGCCACAGAGAAGAGTTTAAATATGTATTAAAGGAAAGAGAGAAGTAATACTGAAAGTTTTTGAGTCAAGCAATTTTATAATAAGAGCCTACTTCAGAAAGAATGTGTTGATGGTATTCAGGATGGACTAGAAAAAAGAGACTAGCATTAGTGAATAAATTAAGACAAGTAAGCAAAGGTATAGGAAGATACCCACAATCCAACACTACCATCTAAAGTGGTAGAATGGAAATAAATATAAGTATAGACAACAAAGATAAAATAGACCTGGCCCTCACATCCTACTATAGAGGCAGTCTGGGGTTACTGGGGCAAATATATTGACCCTCTAAACTTACTGAGTCTGCATTAATAAGAGATGCAGTAATAAGATCTTATGGCAATAACTGACTATGTAATTCCACAAATATTAACTGAGTTTGTCCAGTTTTTTCTGCTCTGCAACAAATGTCTGTGATATAGTACTGAATATTAGCTTACATTATTCCCATCCTCAATGCACTCAGAGTACAGTATGCTATCTAATGAAACATAAATTAGTTGCCCAATAAATAGTGAATGGTAAAATGAAATTTGATCACATCAATGGCATTTCTGAGGTTAAATAGACCAGCATTAAAATCTCAGCCTAAACATTTATTAAATTTATGATTTGGATGAATTACTTAGTATTCCTGGTCCCAGTTTCCTTATCTAGAAATAAGAATACTGTTACAGAGTGACATAATCATGGTGAGGTTTAAATGAAAGCATACATTTGAAGACTATCAAGACTAGAATTATATGATCTAAAATGTAAATTAAGAATATTTAGAGGCACTTGGGTGGCTCAGTTGGTTGAGCATCAGACTCTTGATTTTGGTTGAGGTCATGATTCAGGGTCATGGGATCAAGCCCACATCAGATTCCATGCTCATCAGGGAGTCTGCTTGGGATTCTCTCTCTGCCCTTCCCCATCATGCTCACTCATACACTCTCTTTCTCTCTCTCTCAGATAAATAAATCTTCAAAAATAAAAGAACAATGTGTTTAAGGAAATGAAAAAAGGGAACTGGGAGCACAGAGGAAAAAAATACTATTAAAAATATCAAGAACAAAAAAAATAACAAGAACACTTGAAAAAGAATCAACGAGAAGTATCAGAAATAGAAAAGATAAGTAAAATTTAAAATATATTGGATCAGCTCACCCCTATGAACTAAAAAAGACAGAACTGAAGAACTAACTCAGAATGAAGTACACAGAGTCGAAGAGAAACAAAATAAAAAAGAAGTTAGAAGAGAGAAGATAAGGTGTAAATTCCAACACAAATTTGGTATTCCAGAAATAATGGGAAAAGCAAAGGAGAGAAAACATTTAGATAAGAACATTTAAGATTGCTTAATACAACAAAGAAAGAAAAGAAAAGTCTAAAATCCAAGAAGAAATGTTAAAAAGGGGGGATAATTATGGATAAAAATTTACTCTAAGAGGCAGTGATGATGATGATGATGTCATCTACTTGTGTGGCTGGAAAAACAACACAGAAGTAAAATATTTGATAAATAATATATTAATTAAGAATGGGCAGTACATGTTGAAGTATCTTTAAGTCTTTATAATTCTGGGGTGCCTGGGTGGCTCAGTGGGTTAAGCTTCTGCCTTCAGCTCGGGTCATGATCTCAGGGTCCTGGGATCGAGTTCCGCATCGGGCTCTCTGCTCAGCGGTGAGCCTGCTCCCCCCTCCCCTCTCTCTGCCTGCCTCTCTGCCTACTTGTGATCTCTCTCAGTCTGTCAAATAAATAAATAAATCTTAAAAAAAAGTCTTTATAATGTTTGTAAAATGACAAACTTATTTAAGTTAAATGGCAGAAATAAATCCAGCCTCTTGTTATTCATAATAAGTGTAAATGAACTGTGATAAAAAGAAACAAAAAGAATAAAGTTGGATATGCCAAGTAACTATAAACTAGCTATAAAACTTATAACTATATAAGTTATATAAACTAACTACTTAAAACTAAATAAAATCAGGGAAACAAATTTATGTAAGATAACACACACCCTGACCACATACCTTAAGCGGAAAAAATATTCTAAGCAGACAAAAAAGGGATAGTATAAACAGGCTAAAGGAATAAAATAGAGAAACAAGAAAAAAGTCATAAAAGAAGGAAGAACAAAAAAAAGGAACAATAAAGATAAGGACAAAAATCAATGAAATAGAGGGGTGCCTGGCTGGCTCAGCTGGGAGAGCACGCAGCTCTTCATCTCAGGGTTGTGAGTTCAAGCCCCACACTGGGTATAGAGGTTACTTAAAAATAAGTCTTAAAAAAAATTTAAAAATCAATGTAACGGAGATGACTAGCAAAACCAAAAGCTAGTAAGTTAACAAACCTTCGGAAAGACAAATCAAGAAAAAGAATTAAAAATATATGTATCAGAATTATAGTGGGTAAATTATTACAAAATGACAGTATTTAAAAATTTTTTAATGCTATGGAAAACTATTAGGTAACAAACTGAAACCTAGACAAAAATATATTTTGGAAATATACAAAATATCAAAATAGGAAAGCTGAGCAGGCCAACAGCCATCATAAAACTTAAAAGTGGTAATTATGGCAGTTTATTTATTTATTTATTTGTTTGTTTTTTAAGTAGGAGTCACAACCATGAGATCAGGAGTTGCAACACTCAACTGACTGAGCTAGGCAGGCACCCCCATGGCAGTTTATTTTAAGTTAAGCTAAAAATGATGTGTTAAGCTAGAAATAAGATTCCCAGAATCCTCTTCCCTGAATAGTTGAGTTAAAGCTGGCCAAAACAGAAATGTGTAGAAGATTTGGAAAGCAGAAATGAAGCAGCTGCCATTACTCTCTGAAGGTTGTCATAGTCAGATGTGGTGACAGACTAGTGGTATGCTGGAAACAGTCTGTGCCAGTTTACAGGAGCTGATTATGCATATTTCTTCACAACTTCAAATATGAAGACTTCACATTGGTAGCTTTAAATCAAACATGGTGGCAATATTTACACCAACGAAATTGGCAAATACTTAAATCAGTAAGCTCCCCCCTCCTTTGCTCCAGCCTGTTGTTAAATATTTTCAGCACAACACTGTAACAGATAGAAAAGTGTCAATGGGTTTCCTGCTAATCAAGAGTAACCCCTGGGCCCACTGTCTGATGCTTTGAAAGCAATGATGATCTTATTCAAGAAATTCTACGAAGTAAATACCCTGCAGCGTGATCATGGGATCATAAAGTAGTTCTATTTTTAAACTTCTGAAGAACCTCCATACGGTCTTCCACAGTGGCTGAAACTAATAGAATACTTAACTATACTGGAATCAAAATAAAAAACTTATTTAAAAAAAAGAAATTCTAGAGAGTATAAAAAGAATGTAAACTCCCTGATTATACTGCAAAGCTAAGTATTTACTTTAAACCCAATCTGGATACAAGAAATGACATTATAGGATCATTTCAACATATAAACATAGATCCTAAAATCCTAAATAAGATATAAACTAACTACTCTAAGTCTATATCATGTCCAAAGAGAATTTATCACAGGAACGTAGCAACTGTAACATCAGAAAATCTAATCACCATAATGTACCACATTAATGAACTAAGCCAGAAAAAAAGACCTGGTCATTCCAATAGATGCAGAAGAGGCATTACACAAATCTCAACAGTTTATAGATTATTACAAAGAAAAAAAAAGTTAGAAAACCAGAAACAGAAGAGGACTTTCTGAATTTGATAATTATCTGCCCAAATTCCACAGCAAACACATAATCAATGGCATAAATTCAGACATATTCCCTATAATATCAGAAACACTGCCACTCTTAAACATGTATTAAAGGCCATAAGCCATTAAAAAAAAAGCAATAAGCCAATGTCATAAGCCAAAGAAAAGAAACAGAAGTATAAAGATTTTAAAGAAAACCAAAATCTTATTTTTACAAATAATATTATCTCTTGCACAGCCAACCCAAGAAAATCAACAAAATATTTTTTTAACTAAGAGTTGAGAAAGAGTTGCAAATAAAATATTACCATGAAAATACATAGATAGATCTGTAACAATAACAAACTAAATAAATGTAAAGAAAACAAGATATTAACAAAGCCCTTACAAAGTACCTATCAAGTATCTAGGAATTACCCTACAGTAAAAGGCGATTTGCAGGGGAAAAAACTCTATTAAAAATGTTTAGAACAGGGGCTCCTGGGTGGCTCAGTGGGTTAAGCCTCTGCCTTTGGCTCAGGTCATGATCTCAAGGTCCTGGGATGGAGCCCCTCAGCAGGGAACCTGCTTCCCCCACCACCACCCTCGCTTGCCTCTCTGCCTACTTGTGATCTCTGTCAAACAAATGAATAAAATCTTAAAAAAAAAAAAATGTTTAGAATTGAGTAAAAAGTCATATTATGTTCATGGATGAAACAAATAGTTAAGATACCAATTGTCTCCCAGACTACTATTCAAATTTCATGTCATTCCAAGAAATAATGAATAAAATCGATTGCAATTTAATAGGAGCTCTCTATAATTTATAATGAAAACAGAATCGTTAGGTAGGTAGACAATTTAGAAAAATAAGAAAAAAATGGAGGACTTGCTCTAGCAAATATTATAAAGCCAAAAAATAAAGATAAGTGGCAGAGAGATTAGACAGATAAGCAGACAGACAGTAATTAATGAGTTCAAGAACAGACAATTAGGTCAGAGGAAAAGAACTGAAGAGCATTGTAAAAGATATCATAAATCAGTAGGTTTGGGGTGCATTCTGGGGGTAATTGTATGGGACAGTGCCTCAACATAAAGAAAAAACAATAATGCAAAAACATAAAGCTAAAGAAAGAATATGTAGAAGAAGGTACTTGAGACCTTGGGGGTAGAAAAGGAAATCATTTTTTAAAATAATCAAGAGTATATACCATAAGAAAAAATTAATTTTCATGTAAATTTCATAAAATGTTCCTGTTCAATGAAGAATTTCACAAATTATGAATGACAGATTGAGGAAGGGATTCAAAATAAAGAGAGTCAAGATTAATCACAATAAGGTACATGGAATCCCTATACAAATCATCCTCCCCAAAACTGGAAATCTATAGGTAAAATGGGCAAGACTATGAATAGACAATCTATAAAAACGAAAACCTTTAATGGCTAATAAGCATACGATGCTTGACCTCATTAATAATCAGAGAAATGCAAATTAAAAGGACAAGATGACATTTTAGCTACATTAAAATAGCAAAATTTGAAAGATCAGATAATACCAATTGGTAAAAGCCTCATGAACTGCTGGTGGAAGAACGTTAAGTATGAATACATCCTGACACCGAACAGTTGTCATCAAGGGGACACCTAGAGAGATAATTGTTGAAGCATTATCTCTCATACCAAGATGACAGAGGCCTCTAAGGTTCCCATCAGTAAAAGAATGGGTAAATGAAATATAGTAAATGTGTGTGATAGAAACAAAAAAAAATCAAATAATATACTGTAGTAACAAAATATTTTTTAAATGGTGAAAGGGAAAATTAGCAATGTGTTGTATAGCATAACACCATCTATATAAACTAGAAACACACATACACAAATAGCGGGTTTGTGAAGGAATGTGAACATAAGAAAGGCAAATGTTAAATTCAGAAAAATGGGTGCTTATAAACACAGTGAAATGACTGTAAGTAATGAAGACAAAGGGGAGGAATCAAAAAGAAGACAAAAGATATTAAGCAGTGAGGAGACTGCCATGAACTGATTAAGATTAACTCAATTCTTACACTTGAAGTTCACACTAAGAAAAACAAAATGGTCTATGGGCCTCATCCTCAATATCATCACATATTAGAAAAGAAAGACCATCTGTGTCCTGTAACTAAATGCCAACTGACAGATTACATTCCACCCAACTGATTTCTTAGGTCCAAATGATAAACTTGCACATCCAAACAGAAGGGGAGAATGTTATTTCTCCCTTCCGCCCCACCCACCACATGCAAAGGAAGAACTGATAGTGGCTTAGAAAAAAGCTGCCATCGCTAAATAGTATGCAATTTTTCAAATCATGATTTTATTATCTCTCTACTTCTGCAAACTCCCAAATCTCCAAAGAGGAATAACTCATAGATACCAAACTCATTCAGGGGATAAGCCTAAAACAGAAATAAAATAAGGCATAGCTTGTCTAGAGACTTTTTCCTAGAAAACATAAACTACTCTATGCAATTATGTTGAGAATTAAAAACTGCTACAGATGGCTTACTAAGACTATTAATACCCTAAGACCATTATATGCAATTCTGTCATTAATTGCTAAAATCCCATTGATTTTAATTTACAAAAGTAATAAATCCTACATACCATAACTGCTTGTATTTTTAAACCCTAAAAGATTAGACATTTTAAATCTTGTCTCTGCCCTTAACTAGGTAATTTAAATATCAGAAAATAAATTTGAAGCTTCTGCTTTCAGGATGAAAACATAAGTTTTGTCAGGAAAAACATAAAAATAGATGAATTCAGCGTGCACCACTTGCCTCACTATAGGATTTCCATAAAAACAGAGAAAACAAAACATTAGCACAATTTAACATCCTTGACTCAGAGCAAGATCAAACATGGTTCTCAGGTCAAATAATACTGCAATCTTGTTATACTTTAGAACACATTTTCTTAATTGTGATTATAGTTACATATATCTTATTGTACTTCTGTTTTAAAATATTATTTTCATAAAATTTTTCTCAAATATACAGTCACAACAACATAAAAACCTTTTAGTAGGTTTTATCTTTATAATTTAACACTAGTCAAATTAAAGTCTTAAAGGGTTCTAGAACACACTGTACAATGTTAAAGAATATACGAAAGTAGGGATTGAGAACAAAGAGCTAAACATTTTTAATCCTAAATTATCTTGAATTATGTTATTTCCATATATTTATATGTACAATTTTGAAAATCAAACAGAGAAACAAAACTGCAGATTATAATTGTATCTGGGAAGTAAGATTACACGAGATATTTTATTTTCTCCTTCATACTTTTATATATTTTTCCAATTCTCTTCCATGGGAATATACTTCTTTTTTACTCAAAGGGAGAAAAAACCTTAAAAGCAAAACAAATAGGGGACGCCTGGGTGGCTCAGTGGGTTAAAGCCTCTGCCTTCAGCTCAGGTCATGATCCCAGGGTCCTGGGATCGCCTGCATTGGGCTCTCTGTTCAGCAGGGAGCCTGCTTCCCCCATCCCCCTTCTGCCTGCCTCTCTGCCTACTTGTGATCTCTGTCAAATAAATAAATAAAATCTTTAAAAAAAAAAAAGCAAAACAAAGGACTTTCACTACCAACAATATAACCAACCAGATATATGGTGTACAGACCACTTAAAATTCTAGGTAAAATATTTTTTTAAAGAAGATTGCTTTTTAAATCTTTCACCTTTTACTTTAAAAAAGACTGTTTTGTTTTTTTTTTTTAATTTATGACTAAGAATTTTTTAAAAAGAAAATAGGGGCACCTGGGTGCTCAGTCAGTTAAACATCTGCCTTTGGCTCAAATGATGCATGATCCCAGTGTCCTGGGATCAAGCCCTATGTCCAGCTCTGTCAAATAAATACATAAAATCTAAAAAAAATTAATAAACACTTGTTCCCATCTAGTTCCCATCTAGTTTATCATCGTATCACCAGTCTTACTGAAAGTCTTATGATCTTTGTACCTAACTTTGTCAGGCACATTAATTTCTATAAATCTGGTAGATATGAAATGGTATCAAGCTTTTGATTTGAGTATCTATAATGAGGTTTAACATCATTTTACATATTTATTGACCAGTCATGTTAGCACTTAAGTAAATTGCTTATTTTTATCTTTGCCCATTGCTTGATTGGATTGTCCTTTTTGATTCATAGGAGTTTTAAAATATTCTGGATACTAATACTTCATCATTTTATATCTCAAATATCTTTCTGTTGGTCATAATTTTTCTACCACTCTGATATATCTTAGAAGAAAGGGAGCTCATATTCATTCATCTTTTCATTTCTAATTTTTATTTCTATGATTTGTTTAAAAAAATTCTTTTCTACCCAGAAAACACAGAATTATTTTCTGGTATTTTTCCGCCAGAAGGGGTTTAATGTTTTGTCTTTAACACTTAAGTTTTTAACAGTGCCTGGGTGGCTCAGTCGGTTAAGAATCTGCCTTTGGTGCAGGTCATGATCCTGGGGTCCTGGGATAGAGCTCTGCAGGCGCAGTGGGAAGTCTGCTTTTCCTTCTGCCTCTCCCCCCAGCTTGTGCACTCTCTCCCTCCTTCCCACCCACTCTCTCTAATAAATAAATGAAATCTTTTTAAAAAATTAAGTTTTTCAGTCATATTAAAATTATACATACACAAACCTACATACATTTTATTGTGGTGTAATTCACATAAAAGAAAATATACTCAATTAAAGTATGCAGTTTGGGTTTTGACAAAAGTGTACACTCACTTCACCACCACCACAATCAAGATGTAGAACATTTCATCACCTCACAAAATCCCCTTGCATCTCTTTGCTGTTAGTACCTCCAGCTCAACCACTGATCTGTTCTATAACTAGAAAGTAGTTTTATCTTCTCTAGAATCTCCTATAAATAGAACCATACAGTATGTATAATAGCATCTGGCTTCTTTCACGCAGCAAAATACATCTGAGATTTATCCGTGTTATTGTACATAGTAGTTGCTGGTTTCTTTTTTCTTTTCTGCTGAGTCCTATTCCTTCTATTATGTGTATTGTCTACAATCTGGGTATCTATTTACCTATTGATAGACTGTTTCCAGTTTTTTGACCATTGTGAATAAGGTTGCTATAAACATTTGTATTTAAGTCATTTTGTGGACATAGGTTTATCTTAGGAAAATATCTAGAAGAGGTAAATTTATGTTTAACTGTATAAAAACTGCCGAACTGTTTTCAAAGTAGTTGTATATTTCTGTGTTACCACCAACCACATGTGAGAATTTCAGTGACTTCACATTCTCACCAATACTTGGTATTGCCAGTCTTATTAATTTTACATATTGGAATATGTGCATAGTAACATCTCATTATGGTCTTAGTTTGCGTGAAACTGATTTATGTGAAAGATTCAATTTGATTCCTTTTTTCCATCTGACCAACAAATGGCCTTGGCACCATTTATTGAATAAGGTAAAAAATTTCCTTTTTGAGGTAAAAAATTTCCTTAGTAAATGCAGTGATAGTTCTGTCATGTTCTGAGATGATACCAAAATATTTAAAATCTGGTGTGAAAATGGGTACTCTGTTTTTTTTTTTTTTTAAGATTTTTTTATTTATTTATTTGAGAGAGAGTGAGAGAGAGCATGAGCGAGGAGAAGATCAGAGAGAGAAGCAGACTCCCCATGGAGCTGGGAGTCCGATGCGGGACTCGATCCCGGGACTCCAGGATCATGACCTGAGCCGAAGGCAGTTGTCCAACCAAATGAGCCACCCAGCCATCCCTAGTACTCTGTTTTTTAGAGCTTTCATTAAAATATTAAAGTTTAGCATGTATATTTAACTTTATGCTTTGTTAATCAGTATTTTAATAAGCTTCCCTTCGAATTTGGAAGGCGATCAGTTATCCAACCCCACTTTACTGTTCTCTCACCCACTGTCTTGTTTTCTTTAAAAAAAAAAAAAATTATTTATTTGAGACAGAGAGTACAGGCAGGGGAAGGAGCAGAGAGAGAAGCAGACTCCCCGCTAAGCAGGGAACCCTGACATGGGGCTTGATCCCAGGACTCCAGGATCATGACCTGAGCCAAAGATAGACGCCTAACTGACTGAGCCACCCAGGCACCCCAAAAAGTGTTTATAAAACTATTTAGCACATCTAGTAAAGTTGAGTATGTCCATACCCTGTGACTTAGCAATTCTACTCTCTCGAGTAAAATATTTTAAATTAATACAACCTAGGTAATTTGGCTACACTAAATTTACTTTAAAGCAGTAGTTCTCGATCTTAGCATGCATCAGAATCTCCTAGGGAACTTCTTAAAGCACAGAGAGATCCCTGGGATCATCCCACAGTTTCTGATCCAGCAGGTCTGGGATGGAGGCCTAGAATTGACATTTCGAACCAGACTGCAGATGATGAAGATGTTACTGATCTGAGAACCACACTTTGAAACCACTGCTCTAAAGTAATCTGCTGTCCCAAATTTACACCTTGAACTGGCATACAGAAAAAAAAAAAAAAATTCTTCTTTTGCTTGAAAGAGCACTTGTGATATTTCATGGAGAAGCATTATCTTTGAGAAATTAAAACAAAACTGAAGAAACACTGACACACGTTTACTCCAAAAAGTAGTGTATCTGAAAGGAACTGGCAGTCTCTTTGATTTTAACACACAATAGATACTCCAGGTTAAGTTACCTGCTTTAAAGTCTTAGGATCTGAAAATTAATGACACTAATACTGTATCAGCCTTAACAAACTAATCCATCACTTTCTAATTGGGAGTTTTTTCTGTCAACATTTCTAGTTTTTTACTAATCTGTATACTGTGTTTTACAGAATATTTAGTTAATTATGCAAGAGATCTAATTATACCTATTTTTCAGGAGACGAGAGGAGTAAACCATGAACTTAAATAGCAAGAAATGAACATCTGATTTTAATTTACTTGCTCTCAATAACAGGAATGTGAAGAAAATTCCAATTACAGATTACACTGACAAAATCTAGTACAGACTGACAACTAAACAATTTATTTCAAAACAATTGTTCTGCAATTCCCAAAGGTATCTCCCCTGGGATTTTCCACCTCAGCTTTAAAATCATAAAATTATATAAAAAATTATACAAGACATATAATGTGAACCAGATTTGTCGTTTTAAGTTATGGCATCATCAAGCAATTTAATAGAACCTAATAACCTTCCATGACTAATAAAACAAGATACATAATTATTCAAAGAGGTTTGAGATGTTTTTATGAAGAATTATTTTATCATACATATGAGCTTTTTATGTGTCTGAATATGAACAAACTCATTCATATAGGTTGCTAGGAACTATTCAATTAAAAATTAATGTAATAATTATCATCTAAACCTAATTTCCACTAAAAAGATAAATATAATTATACTAGGTTCCATGAACAAACAGTAATCATAATAATTAATAACTGAGAAAATTATTATATGTGAATAAATCAATGAGAGAGATAAACCTGAATAAGCATACGAGAATGGGTAAACAGATAACAGGAAGGAAGCAAAACCTGATGAGGAAATACAAGGAATTGTTTAGTCAATGACGAAACCTACCAAAGTTGTTACTGAATAAAATCCTGTTGTCAAAAGCCAAGATATGGGGCGCCTGGGTGGCTCAGTGGGTTAAGCTGCTGCCTTCGGCTCAGGTCATGATCTCAGAGTCCTGGGATCAAGTCCCGCATCAGGCTCTCTGCTCAGCAGGGAGCCTGCTTCCCTCTCTCTCTCTCTCTCTCTCTCTCTGCCTGCCTCTCCATCTACTTGTGATCTCTCTCTGTCAAATAAATAAATAAAATCTTAAAAAAAAAAAAAAAAAGCCAAGATATGCCCCCAGCTATATAACCATGAATAGGTCAATTCACTCCTCAAAGGTAATGTTTTCATATCATAAAATGGGAACAACTGACAAGGCTGCCTCATCCAGATGCAAGGTTGATGGACCCTGTAAAGGGGTTCAGTTTAGAGGGGCTTTCTTTTTCTACTTCACATTAAGGCCCAATATAGACTAGAAGCAGTCCTGTTGATATAACCTATCCCGTCCTGTTGTTTCAAGAATTAAACTATGTATGTCAAATATATATGGAGGTTAAAAACAGTTAAATATGTCAAATAGTGTAGTAACTAGCACATTTAATAAACATTAACTATTACTATAATGTCAGCTTTCATTAAGATCTCAGGATCAGGACTATGAAAATATCATCATGGACAAAAGGATTTTAAGACTACCAGTTAAAAAACTACTCCACCTGGATCCGTTAAAAAGAAACATCTCCACTTTTTTGGAGTGATGTAAAGATTCTGTGTCATGATTATGATGTTGATTACATGACTGTACCACTGTCAAAATTTAATTTGCACCCTTAAATTTGCTAAATTATAAGTCAATAAAGCTGATTTTTAAAAATAAAATAAAATAAGGGGTGCCTGGGTGGCACAGTCAGTTAAGTGTCTGACTCTTGGTTTCAGCTCAGGTCATGATCCACTACAAGGTGGTAAGATCAAACCTTGCGTGGGGCTTCACACTCAGCATGGAGTCTGCATGAGACTCTCTCACCCTCTCCCTCTGTCCTTCCTGCTCGTGCTAATTGTTTGGTGCCTGACAAAAAGCCAGGAGAACATAAGGCGATCTGCCTCCCTTGCCATCCTAGCAGATCTTCTTCTTCCTACCTTGAACCTGGTCATGTCAGGACCAGGTTCTATATATTTGGCAGCCATTTCTATATATTGGGCACCCATTTGTGACCAGGAGATAATACACCCCAGAAAGGAACTGGGCAATTGTAGAAAAGGTGCAGAAAAGATATAATGCCCCTTTAGTGACATCACTGAGCTATCAAAGCCTCCGTGTACTTCTGTTAATGCAATAGGCAATGATGTTAAAATCTGAATATTCTGTGACTTGCAGAACAAAGCCTTCCAAACTCAGAAAGAAAAATTACGTAGGGAATATCAGGTGTTGCAATGAACATAGTCTTCAAATACAGAGTAGTCTCTTCAAATACAGAGTGTTGTTTCTTTCTAGTACCTTTCCTTCTTCCAGAAACAACATGCTTTTGCAGACTTGGTCCTCACCACTGGACCAGTGCCCTCACCACTGTGTAAATCAACCATTCAACAAAGTTTTTGTATTGTTTTTACTGTACTGTAAGTAAGTTAATAGTTTATCTTAATCCCTCAAAGATAAATAGCATTTTTTTTTTACCTGAAGAAACAAAAGGAACTTCCTTGGGTCATTTCCTCCCAACTATAGCTGAAGCAGGTCCCCCACCATACAAGTCTAACTAAAGCTGCCTCCCCCTGAACTTTTCAGCATTTTACTACCTATGAACTATGTGTGCAGAGCTGTATATGTGTGAGAAAGTCGGTCTGAATGCTGATACTGGCATGACAGCTAATGATTAAAGTCTGAGACATAACTTGTTGTAAACAATGTGTAATTTCAAGTTAAAATAAATAATACCATGGACAATTCCTAGTGCAAACTTCATATTTACATTTCCACTTAACTCAAATTCTTCCCATCATTCAGGATGTAGCTTGAGCCTCCTTTTTAAGGGAATTGACAACCCATATGATTTTCCCATATCTTAAACTCTACCTATATATATGAGCTATGCATATCAGTATTTTGATCATTTTACAATTAATATTATTTCCCAATCTCATTTCCAAATATAGCATGAAACGCTTGACATATAGTAGATTCTTGGTAAATACCTTGAAACTATCAGTCTATCATCTACCTAGATAATGGATAGCATGGTAAACACAGACTGTTAAATTTATATTTAATACTTAAATAAATATACCAAATACTAAATTAACTCCTCCTTTAAAATCTTTCTTTTTAAATTAAAATATCAAATCTTAGAAATAACACAGTTTAAAACTTGTAAAATACTAATCTTCCAAATAAACCAATGGGTTTCTCCAAGGCCTATGACTAACATATTAAAAATAGACCTTTATGCATTTTAAGTATTCAAAGATTTTTTTTTAATTCTGATTTCTCACATATGCTTTGAGAGACACATGAGATAGAGATTATTAAGCCCTATGACATGAGAAGATACTGAAGCTATATGAATAATAACTGGGCTTTCCTAAATCTCAGCTCTCTACGTATCTCTCTAGAGACAGAGCTATAGAAATAGGATTCTTTCATCATCCTTAAAAGGGTTATATTCTCAATAAAACACAAGGGATACAAAACTACTAGGTGCTAATAAGTTGTAATCAACCTAATGAGTTAGATAGCATGTCCCTTAAAAACTTCCAGTTCTTAAAAACCCATTTTTCAATGACAAAATATGATTAAAGTAATGTGTGAATAGAAATAGAAAACAGAAAATCAATTCTATATATTTACAGTAAAAACAATGATACATTCAGAAATAAAGCCGCAAATTTCTACACTGGAGGTTCTATTAACAATCAAAGTGTTAAAACTTTAGTGTTATAGGACATATATGCCCATCAGCATTACTGAAGAAAACTGAAATGTAGGTGATGTGTTCTAGTACAAATATCTGCTATCCTCCTCATCTGGAATAATTACTATTCAAAAATAAAAGTAACAGCCCCCAAAATGCCTATATCAAATCTTAATTTCTCCTTAAATCCTAAACATTTCATCCACCTCAGCATTTATCCAGATCTAATCTATGTTCTTCCCACTAGTCTTAGAAGAACTACCATTATTTTCTAAAAAGAGACTTAAGCTTTTTTTTCCCCCTCTCTTCCCACTTGCATATTCTCCTCCACCTAAAGTTGTTTCTTAATCTACCTAGCATCACTCAAGTCTACTTTTCTTTTGCCTCCCTTCCTCTCTTCACCAACCAAAAGCTTAAAGAACAGCTCATACTTGCCCCTACCACTTAATCCCAGCAATGGATGGCAACTATCATCCCCAAATCACTCCCCTGAAGGTTTCTAATGACCACTTCATCACAAAGAATCCTAAATCTATTTCTCAATCCTCCTGCTCTTTGATCCCTATGCAGCCATTCATAGTCTTGATAACTCTCTTATCTCATGAGACCATTATTTTTCTGTGTGTCTAATTCAATGCAGGTCCTCCAGCAGCTCCTTCACTAAATGTGAGTTCCCACAGAAATACCCTGATGCTCTTCTCTGTCCTCTCCTCTTCTTCAACTACCTTTTTTCCATTTCTTGATATTTTAATACAGTCTCATAGCTTTAAATACCATCACATGCAGAAAACTCTTTGATCCATATCTCATCTCTCTCTTTCCAGCCCAGACTCTCCTATCAAATTCTAGTCTCTTTCCTGATCTATTCAAGTTTTAAACACTTCAGTCACTATATACTATAGTAAATAAAACTCTACTTTGAGAAATATATACAATCATGTTTCTGCTTTCAAAAATCTTTATTAACATAACTACTGAATATCTTATTTTGATAAATACCAAACATGTCAACTTGATTAAGTCTAAAGATGAAACCATGTTCCTATTGCCCAGACCTGTCACCTTTCTCTTCTCCCTCCTTCTGGGCTCATCACTTTGGTTAATGACACTGCTCTTCTTGCTAGTTTAGACTATGTGAAACAATTTCCTCTCCTCTGCTTCCTACTAATACTTAGTTTTGGAATCCACTCCTCCACTCTACTCCCACTAGAGCCTGATTCAGGTGATCACTATTTCAGGGAGGCAGTGAAGGACAGACTTTAAAAGTCTAGGTACTGCAATCAAAATGCCCAAATTCCTCACCTTACAGTGGAACAAAGCTGGAAAGCAACAGTAATGAGGAACCCACAAAAAGAGAAGGAGCAACAGTCATGGCCAGTCTCTTGGAAGCTTAGGACAAAGAGAAAAATGATAGGTGGAGATCATTCTTAACAGAATAAAGGCTCTGATGGGCACTAGGAAGATGTTTGGGTTTTGTTTTTTTTATTTTTTTTAAGATTTTATTTATTTATCTGACAGAAAGAGAGACAGTGAGAGAGCGAACACAAACAGGGGCAGTGTGAGAGGGAGAAGCAGGTTTCCCACTGAACATGGAGCCCAACTCGGGCTAGATTCCAGAATCCTGGAATCACGACCTGAGCCAAAGGCAGATGCCTAAAGACTGAGCCACTCAGGCGCCTCGTAAGAGTGTTTCAGTTATCAGAGTACTCACCAGTGAAAAGGCAGGGAGTAGGAGAGAAAGAGATAGAAGGGAGGGCACCTACTCCAGTGACTGAGGCTCAGAGTGATACTATTTTCATCAACTTTTCTTATTAGCATGCACAATATTTGCCTTCTACCATAATTTCTCTTCCCAGTACCTAGCCCATATATAATAGGTATTCAAACATTAGTTGAGTGAAAATTAGCAAAGAGCAAGCATCTATTAAGCACTATCAAATTTATTAAGCACTAGTTATCAAACACTAGTCATAAAAAGTCACTTCACATATATTGGAAATTATGTCATGCTACTTAGATTATAAAAACGAGGTTCCAGTGACTAAAATATTTTGCCCAGCATCCCATATTTTGTAAATGACTGAGAATTAAAACCCAATTCTATTCAACATGAAAGTTGTTTTCTTTCCACTGTATCATACTTAATTCTTTGAAGTATTAAAAAGTATTCTGAACGTCCTCTAAGGGCTTTGACCATGATTTAAGGTTTGCATGACACTTCATCATAAAAAATAGAATTCCTCTTGAAATACATAAAAGTGGGGCACATGGGTGGCTCGGTGGGTTAAAGCCTCTGCCTTCAGCTCAGGTCATGATCCCAGGGTCTGGGATTGAGCCCAACATCGGGCTCTCTGCTCAGCAGGGAGCCTGCTTCCCCCTTCTCTCTGCCTGCCTCTCTGCCTGCTTGTGATCTCTGTCTGTCAAATAAATAAATAAATAAATAAAATCTTAAAAAAAAAAAAAAAAAAAAGATTGGGCGCCTGGGTGGCTCAGTGCGTTAAGCCTCTGCCTTCAGCTCAGGTAGTGATCTCAGGGTCCTGGGATCAAGTCCCGCGTCGGGCTCTCTGCTTGGCAGGGAGCCTGCTTCCTCCTCTCTCTCTCTCTGCCTGCCTCTCTGCCTACTTGTGATCTCGCTCTGTCAAATAAATAAATAAAATCTTTAAAAAAAAAAATTTTTAAAGAAATACATAAAAGTAAAGTTATTGTGTGAAAGAAAGTGTTAAATTTAAGTCATTTTTATTCCTTTTATTTGTAGGGGGGAAAAAACAGAGAAAGGGTTATATGAGTAAGTAAAAAGAAGGTGAGAAGATAGAGCAAGACCCAGAATATCTAAGATTCCTACCTCAACATACTTTACAATTTTGCCTAAGGCTGGCCCTCAATTATCATCTCACATATCCTAGAAATAAGACCTAACTCAAAGAACCAGCAGCCTTCATTAAATATAGATGAATACGAAAAGAGAGTATGTGAGAAAGGACTAACCCAAGTTCTACTTGCCCAAGGCAAAAATTTGGGAGAAAAACAATATGAGACCTTTTTTTTCTCTGACCTGTTAACATAATTCCAGATGCATGCATTTTAGCTCCAAAAAATTTAAGATCAATATGTTGAATCTTACCATTTTAAGTAGTTATGGTGAATTACTTATACCAGCTACCCCCTTCGTCTCCAATACTTCATGTAGAAAATAACACTAAAGCACAGTGGTTCTCTTTGTTCTAAAAGCCCCACCATGTCTTAACTCTACATTCTAGCAAATAACTTATTCTCTCTATATCTTAATTTTATTCTCTGTAAAATGTGGATAATTATAGGATTACTATTACTGAATGATTTGTTAACTGTAGTAAAAGAAGAGGGTTTAGCATATGGTAAGCATTCAATAAATATTATTTTCATTATCCCCACCCCTGCAAAGGTTAGTCTCCTTTTTTTGTTTTGCTTTGTTTTGTTTTAGGGAAGAGGTGACACAGGGAGAGAGAGAATTTTAACCAGGCTCAGTGGCCCGTGTGGAGCCCAACATGGGGCTTGATCTCACAACCCTGAGATCATGACCTATGACAAAAACCAAGAGTTAGACACTTAACCAACTGAGTCACCCAGGTACCCCATGTTAGTCTCTTTTATACACTGCTATGTGCCTTCAAGCCTGTAAAATGTCTGTCATAGGGAACATATCAATAAATTTGTCAGTGAGTAAACTTTAAAAATAAAGAAAAAAAAAGTGAAAGTTGAATGAACAAATCAGTCAAGTAACCCTACTATTGCTCTACCAGATTACTGAGTACTACTTTAAAGTCCTCTGGGGTTAACAGTCCTCTGTTTCATAATTAGAAGTGTTTTAGGCAACTTTAGCCCTCCTCCTCATTTATCCTCTTGGTACTTAATACCTCCCATCTGTTCATCAAGTTCATCATATCAGCTGTGATCTCTAGGGAAAGAAAATACCTCTTTCATTTGGGGCTTTGACTTTTATGAGGAGAATGCTGCAGGTACTAAGATAATAATAATTAATGGAGATAAGTCATCATCATTACTTGCATTATGAATCCCTCTATCCCTGACTGGCCAGGTGTTTGATGGGCAGTCACTTCACTGCTCAAAACCCCACTGCCTGGAAACTCCTACAATGAATGCAAATATGTCTCTACCCGCCTCCTGGGGCAATAGGGAAAGCAATTAACAAATGTTCACAAAGTACTTGGAAAAAGATAATAGCACCATATAAATGTTACAGATTATTGCATCATGGAGCTTAAAATCATAATCAACTCTAAGATGGGTTAATTGGAAAGGTAACAAAAAATTCTCTTGAGCCTCCTTTCAAAAGAATTTCAAAAAGGTATCACCTTCCTGTGGCTGAGAAATCACCTTCTGACCCTTTGCCCCTCACCCACATCCTTTACAGAAGAATGATAAGAAACTACTTGGTTATGACTGGGCTTGGCTGGGGGTGGGGGGTGATTAATAAAACCAAAACTAAACACAGAATCACTTCCAATTCAGAATTAAGCAAGAGATAAAATTTGAGAGGCCTGGCTTTAACCTGGGTTACAATTCTAGGGTACTGCAAACATAATTTTTATTCAAGTCACAAACTGCACTTCACAAAAGACAGTGTGCACAAAAGTGGACAGAACACGCAATTTGGCTCTGATTGCTCCTAAACTTATGCCTCCAACCTGGGCCACCCATTCCCAATATGTTGATTATCATCTCTATTGGATATCTAATGGGCAAGCATCTCAAACCCAATATATTCAAAACCAAGCTCCTGATCCTCCCCCAAAACCTGCACCCTTGACAGACACCATACTCCTACTCTCTGCAAATAACAACTTTATCATTCCAGTTGTTCCAGGAAAAACCTTGGACTCATCCACAACTCTTTATATTATCTTACATCTGTCATTCGCCCCAACAATAAAACCTGTTGGCTCTAATTTCAAAATATCAAGATTCAGACAACTTCTCACTGTCTTTAGAGCTACTGCTCTCGTCCAAACTACCATCTCCTCTTGCCTGAATTACTGAAGCAGTCTCCTAATTGGTCTAAACTCTACTTCCTCCCTTGCTGTCCTTAGTGTGTTCTTATGAAGTCAAATCACAATATTCCTGTGGTCACAATTCTGAAAAAACTCCTCCCTTGATTCCGACTAAAAGCCAGAGTCTTTATAATGGATTCTAACAATCTACGTAATCTGGATCTCTAATCTTCTCTCAGCATATGACCTATAACTCTTCCTTTCTCTCCCCTTACTCTAGTTATGACAGTTTCCCTACTGCTCCTCGACCATGCAAAGTATGCATGAGCCTCAGGGCCTTTGCACTTGCTGCTCCCAACTACTCAGATATTCACATTGGCTTGCTACCTCACCTCCTTCCCTCTATATTAGAAAGTTACCAACTCAGTGAGATTTTTCCCAAGCCAATTTTTTTAATTTCTAAAATTATAAGCCTCACCTCCCCCTGACGGTCTCTTTATCCCTTCTCTGCAATTCTTCTTAGTTATCTATCACCATCTGGCATTATTTGTTTATGGATTTTCTAACATCTCTCCCCATCTGAATGTACTCTACATGATGGCAGTAATTTCTGCCTATTTCTTTTCTCTTTTTATTTACTACTGTTTCTCCATCCCCTAAAACAGTCTCTGACATATAACAATGCTGAATACGTATCTGTTAATTTTTTCCCCTTTTACATGTCCTTGAATCCCAGATGTCATATTTACCGCACTAATAATCTGTGCTAAAGAAATGGTACTATCGGGGCACCTGGGTGGCTCAGTGGGTTAAAGCCTCTGCCTTCGGCTCAGGTCGTGATCCCAGGGTCCTGGGATCGAGCCCCCGCATTGGGCTCTCTGCTCCAGGGAGCCTGCTTCCTCCTCTCTCTCTGCCTGCCTCTCTGACTACTTGTGATCTCTGTCAAATAAATAAATAAAATCTTTAAAAAAAAAAAAAAGAAAGAAAGAAACGGTACTATCAAGTAAAAATCCCAGGAACATGGTCAACTTTCTCTCAAACTCCTAATTATACAATTTCTGGGCATGGAAATACTAAAGGGTAATGCTGGAATTTGATTCTTTCCATAGATATTAATATTGAACACTAGCCCTCTAATCATAAAACACAAGGCTGGTTTTTACTCATGCATCAGGCCGGAGGGTAAGAAATCAAACCAATATGTGCATTTCATACTCTGGCACCGTCCCTTGGATATAAGAGACAGTTTTGTTCAACAACTAAAACAATGTTTTGAATGTGTAAATTCTAAAAGAAAATTAAAACTGGCAGCTACTTGATATTTAGGAGGGGGAAAAAAAAAAAAAAAAAAGAGCTCCTGTTCAGTAATCATTAAGATCTGGAGCTGCAGTAATTCCCTCTAATAAAAAATAATTTATGATATTCTTGGAGCTGGGAAAATGATGGCACACCTGAGCCTCTGATTTATAAAAAATGCATTTCCAGCTCTTTTTTTAAACTGCATCTTTATTCCAGTTTTACAGTTCTTCAAAGCAAATCATAATAGTAAAGCCCTCTACAAGAAGGTAAAGGCCACAGAAAGAGGAAAGACAGATACTCTAAACTGCAAAAAAGGAGCAGACTTCCAGAATTATCTTGGAAGTCCCTCTCAAATGTGACAGAGGACTTTCCTGACCACTCAACCTGAAATGTGCCTCCCACCATCTCCCAATCACCCAATTTTAATTGTTGGCAGGGCACTCATCTCTTTCCTGCTATGTATTACCCTTCCCCCAGTTTTAGAAGCTCCCAAGGATAAGGACCTGTCTGCTTTACTAAAGTACTCTACAGTGGCAGAAGTGACACCTGCCAAAGATTAGGTGTATAATACAAATTTGCCACATGAATGATTACATTAAACATCTGAATTTTCTCCCTCGTGCTAGATCCAAGTAGGAGGTATGATTCCAACTCTTGCCAGTTAATGAATTAATCTCAACAGCTAAGATTTGAGAGAAATACATTCTTTTTAAGGTCTAAGTCCTCCCCATAAAATTAGTGCCATATAAAAAAAGGCCCATAAGAAGAAGCCCATCCCATCCCCCCTCCCTAATTCCAATACAATAAATGAAATGTACATTTCCGTTAGCTTCTATTCGCTGGTGACATTTAGTTTTAATTTGAACTAGTCTTCATAAATTCTGGTACTGTGCACAACATCTTAAATGGCTCTATTCTTTATTCAAAATCATCCTTCTCATTCCCAGAATTGTAGTAAATAGATCTTCTAAAGGGGAAATAAAACTATTTCAACAACAGGCCTATTTCAGCAGTTTTTCAAAGACATTTCTTTCATTCCCTTGGCTAGAGTTTTCTTTTTATGCTTGGAAAGTTGTGTTATATATACATGTAGTTTAGTCCAAATGGATGTGGCTTTTTGTTGTTGTTGTTATTGTTGTTGATTTCAGCTTTTCTATTTTCCACTTCAGTATTTTTACAAAAGCAAAACTTCATATTTCTCTTATCCCTCCATTTGTGAGTCTCCATTATTGAACCATGTTCTCTTTTAAAGAAAGAATACTCAAGATACTCTGTGATTCATATCTTCCCCAATGAAAAAAAAATCAAATTTATAGATCAGAATATTTATAGCATATAATAATCTCAAATAACCTTTCATTTTTTCTGCATTATTTTTAAGGAGTGACCTATATGCATAAGAATCTTCCTTAACTTTTTCGTCCCATATACCCAATATATCAATTAGGGGTCCTCTGAATTGTAATCTAGCCAGAAATGATTCCCTGCTATCCCCACACAGCTGGGAGAGATTATTAGAAGGGAAGAAAATACTTCAAGAGCCATGACTTCTGCCCTCCTGCAACCAACAGCTTCAATGTCCTCAATCCCAATCTCCAGCCCCATCCCCATGGTGACTTTAAAACTTCAGAGGAAGTTAACATACTCTTAACTCATCCTAAGGAAACAATAAGAGCTGTATAGAAAATGTACGTACAGAAGGGTTTATCACAGCATTATTCTATTATAGTAGTAAAAATATACACACAAGTACCCATGATGGAAAGAAAAAAAAAAGACTGGAATTAAATAAAACTATTTAACATTGACATATCTCTTAATTGGGGAACTATCGATTACTCTTGCTTTTACTTTATTTGTATTTCTAATTTTTTTTTCAATCAACATGTACTAATACAAAATTCAGAGTTTAGAAATCATTTTTTAAAAATTTCAAAAATAAGGAAACAGACTGCACAAATTACAAATAAAATTGAGATGGGGGAGGGGGGTGGAAATGTTTAAGAAAAATCTTAAAGTCCTCTGACCAAAACTGTAGCGTGCTTTTGTATCTGCCTTAAAATGATCAGATTAAAAGGAACAGGGTGTTGGCCTAAGAGATAGTGAGAGATCCCATACCATATGAAAACATACCCCCAAAGGCCAACTACCACAAACTTGTGGATACAAACAGAAGGAAGAGGAGGAAATCTAGAGAACAAAGCATTTTACAACCTTCACTCATTTTTTCTTTCCTTTTGTCTTAATAACCCTATGGAACAACCTCAGATTTCTGATTACATTTTAACAGTCAATATGATAAATGATTACTTTGCAGCCAAATTTTTTGATAGATAAGCACCAACTCACAGCTTTTTGGAAGCATTCAAAAAAAATCTTACCTAAAGCCCTCTTTTCCTCCATTTTTATTTATTCTTTACTAGAAACATGCATCAATTTTACCATCTAACAAATCAACTGCTTTCATTTATGTTTTTTTCAATCTTCATCAACCGACATTTCCATCCCATGGTGTTGTAAATATGTTAAGAGATTGTGCATTCTGTTCTCCTCGTTTAAATTTATAGAGGAGATTCTTACTTTAAACTACTGTATGTTTTTAATTCAAAGAGAAAATAATTCTATGAGATTTTGACTAGAGATAGATTTGACTAGAGATATCTTCCCACCAAAGTATAAACCCTAAAAGTAAATACAGCTATTAAAATTAATTACACCAAATTGCTTGAGCAAGGTAAAACAGCAAACTCAGGGCCAAGTGCTAAAAACTTGAGAGACTCAATTATCAAGCCATCTAGTAAAAGCCTCCAAAAATTGATAATCCTCCAGCCTTACTTTTATGAGGACATTAGAAATAACATTTAATTTTTTATATATAAGGAAAGATCTCATGGAAACCAGTCTATGCTAATCTTTTAAACCTATTACCAACATTTTATGCATCATAATCCTCACTAAACCAGAGTATATGTATCTATTTAGGTTCTCTCAACAACGCCACTTTCTAAAAGGGTCCCTGCCAGGCAGTAACACCATTCATTTACTAACTATTGCCTGGGGACCTAGCCATGCGTGACTCTTATAATGCAGATGGGAGTTTCAGTCATATCCAAGGTCTGTGGAACAAATGGAGTAACCCATTACTGGTTCTTCTCCCCTCATATCTATTTAACATGGATAATAAAAAGAATTTGGTCTGCTATGCCTTATTCAAATACCAAATACCACTAAGTTCATATTTTTAGAGTCTGTTTTCTCTTTGAACCCACGTTTCATTTATGAGTCCACAGGTGGAAGGAAATTTACACCTAAAGCCATTATCTTAAGAATATTTCTTGATCAGCTTCCTGTTGTTTCTTAATTATCTTATCAGCATAATTACAAATATAGGACATTTGATACAGGAATTATTATATAGGATTACATATGTAGCCTAGTAACAGGAAATACTGTATATACTCACACAAAAGAGGATGACTGTTTTATAACAAAGAAGGATATCAATTTGATTTCCTAATGTTAATATTTACCAACCCAAGTAATAATGTTCATTTAGGGCATACAAACAATTAAATAAATGAAACTTTTTAAGTTTCTAAGCCTTCAACAATACGATAAAATAAAGTACAGCCTACCTATCCACCAGGATATGTCAAAGCTATCAAATATGACATGTAGATCTCTATTGTCCAGGACATATTACCAATGAAAAATTAATAACAGGTCGTTACGGTATGTGATCCAATCTTATATCTTTACACATGTGTTAAAATGAATCACAGAAGAGTATACACTAAAATCTTATCAGTGGTTATTTCTGGGTGGTCAGACTGTAGATGAGATGTTTACTTCCTTTTACCTCTCAGAATTTTCTATAATGATAAATATAATTCTATATGCTAAAAGCCTTGGAAAAAGTGCTTTAAAGAGGGGAGGTGGATGGGACCAAAAGACAATCAGTTTGCCCTTCAGTCTAATATCAGACATGTAATGCTACTTCATATAAATGATAACTTCACAGATTTTGGTTATGAGTCCAGAATTGAACAACCAGTTTGCAACCACCAGGATACACACAGTTAAACCTCAGAATGCTAGAGTGTCTTTGCCATTCTTTGTCCTGTGCCGCAGACTAGTTCAATTTCCTTACCCACATGTCCTCCATTAATTGCCTTTTCAATGGATTACTAATAAGTTTTTGATGTTAAGCAAACATCAATGCTCCTATTAAAGTGAGACCAAACACTGTGACTATTTGTTTAATAACACAGTCTGAATGAAGGACGAAGTTCAATTAGCACTGGAGCTGATACAGGCTTCATTAGGAAGGAGAGGCAATTAAAAAGTGGAAGGCTGCAGGAGGCACTGATGTGCACATCATGCAGCAAGCAGAAAAGGACAAGCGGCACAGAGTTCCTTTGAAAAAAACTGTGACCTGAAGACTTCAGACAGAAAGAAGGATCATTAGCTCAAAATTAAGCACCTTAATAGGGTGATCCTTATCCCACTAACTCCAGAAGAAATATGAGGCCAAATCACGTAATCTAAATAAACTGCAGGGTGTCAGGACAATTGGAAGGAACAGGAATTATCTAGCAGGTAGAACTTGATTTACCACAGAGCTTGGTTCAGAGACACTGTCCAATGGATGCTACTGAGCACTATTTGGGGAGTCAGAAGACCCACCTGTACCATTAACTAGCTGTGTGACCTTGAGTAAGTCACCTAATCTCTACAGACTTCTGTTTTCCTTTTTGTAAAATTAGGGGATTAAACAAATGAGCTCTTCTAAATCAAAAATTCCATAATTTTACAATTCCAATTACTCACATTATCCTTGTTATCCTAGTGACACAGGAGACAATGCAAATCACAAATTATTTGACAATTAACAGTATTCATATTATTTTCTTAAAAGGAAAATAGTAAAGATATGCAAAAGTACTTTAATTTTTAAAGATACATGTGGACATGGATTTTACTTTATTTTACTATTAAAATTGTAGGATATCTCTCTGATTATCCCAATTTCAATGTAAAAGAAATTTTGAAGCCATACAATAAATTGATCTTTTTTGCAAATTTCCTTTGTGGTATTGAGTATTTACAACTTAGTGCCAGACATTTGGGGAAAAATAAATGTGGCTGAAGGATGAAGAGGAAATTCTTTCATCTATTAAATTGTTTAATGACAACTCAGTCATACCCCAAGGTCACTCCTGAAATCACAGCCTTGTGAAGAGGCCCATGGGGATCAGACCAGCTGCCTAGTGCCTGCTTTTCCTCCAGAGCTCCCAGGAGGGAGAGAAAGCAGGCCAGCCTTCCACAGTAGAGATAGCAGCAATAGACCCACAGAACCACTTTGAAGAGAGGCATGAGAATACTAAAACAAATAGGCATGAGTGTGGAGGGGGGAGTCTAATAACAAAGGATTTTTTAAAAAGAACAAATGTGCTCAGTGCAAAAGTAAGCAATCTCAGTTCTAGAAATTTATTATGCACAAGCACTTATTCAAGTGAATAAAGATATGTTCATATAACACTCATTTGACAAATATGGTAAGAAAACATTTGAACAGACACCTAAAGGAGAAATGCAGGTGTGAATTAGATAAATATGGGGCGGGTGGGGAAAGGCCTGAAGGTTTCATGGTAGTGAAAACAAATGCAAAAAACCCTAAGGAGAAATTGTACTTATTACACTCAAGAGATAGCAAATATTTTAACATTGTTCATGTGTAGTGAATAAGGAGAGTAGTAGAGGTCAGTGCAGAAAAGTAGTAGGATGCTGAGTCATAGGGCAGCAAGTGCTCTTAAAGACCATAGCAAATACTCTGGATTATAGTGAGTCAGAAGGGGAGTCACTGAAAAACTTTGAACAGAGGGATTTTTACCTGCGTTTTAAAACATTACTCTTACAAGTAGAGAGACTGCTAGAAGATGATGATATTAATCCAGATAAAAGGCAATGATGGTTTGGACTGATTAGTGGTGGTTGAGAGGTGCAGTGAAATGACTACTATCTGCATATACTTAAAAAATAAAATCAATATGATTTGCTGATGAATTGAACATGGGGTATTATAAAAGACAGGCATCAAGGATAACACCTAGGTTTGGTGCCTCAACTGAAAAATGAAAAATGAGATGAAAAAGACTAGGATACTCAATTCCATATAGTTTCCTATTCTCCCACAATTACAAATAATTTAAGTATCAATGATTTAAAATTATCAAGTAAATTATGGTATATTCAATATTACATAGCCAGTAAAATAAATTAAGATAGACACATATCCTAGTATGAAAAGACATCCATAACACATAGTTAGGTTAGTCACAAGTTACAAAATGTGTTTTTTACTGTGATGTCACTATATATACATAATGTTATCTGAAATAATATACAACAAACTTTAATGGTAGCTGTCTCTATGGAAACTGGTAGATGAGGGGAGACTATCATCAATTTTATCAATCTTACCATTGTTTGAGGTTCTAACAACTTAATATATCTTTGTTGTCATTAATGACTAGCAGGTATTACTTTTTTATAATTAAAAAAAATTATTTTTTTTAGGTAAGCATAAAGAAGAGCACCTAGCCAGTGCAGGGCTATATCAAAGTCATTATAATGGATTCTGAAGTCACACTCAGAGTTCAAATTCTGACTCTGCAGCTTATTAGGTATGTGACTTAGAGAAAACTGCTCAACCTCTCTGTGCCTGGTTTGTTCATCTTTAAAAAGGCGTTACACTAATACCTATCTGAGAAAGCAGTTGTAAGGATTAAATGGGATAATGATTGTATTTTTTTATATTGTTTTTAAAAAAGTACTTGGCACGTGCTAAACAGAATTATGAATAAGACTCTACCCTGAGATAAATCATCATGATTTTACTGAGGGTTTTTTTTTTTTTTTTTTTTTTTTTTTTTTTTTTTTTTTAAACACTATGAAGGGGGATGTGTGTGTATCATTATGTTTGTACTTAACATTGGTGGGTTAAGATGGGAAGAAAAGGAACACTAAAAGTTTTAATTTCAGTCACAGTCTGTGTTTTGAGGAAGACATCATTGTAGACTCTAGTGCCCAAGGAAGATGTGATTTAATAACTTAAAAGGTCAAGAGAATGGGTAATGGTAAATTAAAAGGAAAAAAAAAGTCCTTGTAGGGACAAAAAAAAAACAAAAAACTGAAAGAACTATTTCAAATTATCAAGTTGATTACTTTAAAAAGATCTGGTCTTTAGAAAAATATATTGTTAGTGATATTATTATGACTTATTTCTTAAAACTTATTACCATATCTATCAAAACAGATGGTGACACCACATAGAATTTTCCCCATTTTCTCAGGAAAAAGATTCATAAAATGTTTTTAACCAATTTGAGTATATAAAGTTTTACATTAAAACAGAAGACTTAAATATTTACTTCTAATAACTGGTTTTCCAAATTTTTATACTCAGGCTTAAAAATCACATCTTATATGAAATATATTAATTCAGAATTACTCCACTTTACTACCTTGATGTTACTTGAAATAATTTTATTCAAGTTCTTCAAATGCATCTTTGTCATCACATCTTTATTAACCATGAATTCACTCTGAGATGCCTTAACAGTCTTCCCGAGCTCATCATGTTCACTTCTGCCTAAATTGTCTGAATCTGTATATATGCAATCAGTAACAATACTCTATGCCTACAGTATTCATCAGAATTACACTAGGGCACTTACACTTCTCACCATCCTGTAGAAATATATTCCTAGTGTCCACAAACCCAAATACAGAATTTTCCTTCCTTCAAGACTCTTCAAAAGTTTTGTTTACAGTGATATACAGTCAAGTTCTGAGGCCAAACCTCTGGGAACAATTCCTATGGCTGTGTTAAATTTTTCCGCTTCTTTTTTAAAGCTATCATGGCAGATGATCTAAGTAACTAGCATTCACTGAGGTCGTCAGGACTTTCGTGTTTTCCACAAACTTTGACACCGCTTTAGAATGCATTCCTTATGAGAGGCTTCATAAGAACTTTTTATTAAATGCCATTCAATCTTCTAGAGAATAATATTTTGGGGAAAAGAAAGCCTTTCTTGTGTTTAAACATCAATCAGACAGTATGCAAAGAATCTTATATGCAGTGTCTTTTTTGTAAAATCCTCAGAATAACCCTGTAGGGTAGATAACATTTTTGTTGCCATTTTCCAGGTAAGAAAATTGAGGCAATTATGTAACTTGCCCAAGGCAGTTACATAACTTGCCCAAGTTCACAGGGCTAAAAAGTGATGGGTATTTGAAATTCCATATCTCGAGCTCTCAGCCACTACTTTGTGTGGCACTCCCAGTCAAGATTACTGGCATAACAAACATTTTGAAGAAAGGCTCAGAAACCTGAAAGTCAAAGAGCCAGAGAAAAGCATGAATCTTTTAATTATAAAAGACCAAGAATTCAACAGGAAAGGAAAATCTGGTCAAAGCTATGATTTTTAAAAATTAACTTAAAAATTAATCCTTCATGGACCAAAGAGAGCACAATTTTTCAGAGATAAAGACCCACAACTGTTTCAAGATATTTTTCTCCAGAGGACATTACAGAACCACAAGGGATTAAATTTGAGTGAAATTTTCCTAAAAGTGCAATCTGTTAGAGCCTGGAAGCTTTATGTAAGTATGGGAATTTATTCTTTCTGGTTTCTTTTAAAAAGATAAAGGGCAGGGCTAGGGAAGTGTGGTTTTTCCTATGACTAGAGTTGCTCCATAACAACAGTCTTTGACATCAGTAGGCAGAAAACTTCATATTGGACAGTCAGCTGTTTAAGAAGAAAAGAGGAAGCTGAATTAAACAGGCAAGTCAAGAAAATATGAATCAACTCCTTTGTAAGTTTATTCAACAGTATTTTTGTGGAAGGCACTTGACTATTCAATAAAGGTACCTTGAGTATTTACTACTTGACTAGCACTTTAAGTTTATAAAAAAGTGGTCTCTGGCCTCTTTAAAGTCTATTTAAAATTTAAGAGTATATAATTATGGTTGCATGATAGGATTATGTTTTTATTTTCCCTTTTGGACTATATTTTCCAGCTATATCAACATAGGCAAATTAATCTCTCTATGGCTCCATTTCCTCATCTATAAAGCATGATTAATAATAGCAGTATCCATTTCATAAAGTTCATATGAAAAATAGATGAAATAATGATACATAGTAAATGTTTTCAATAAATATTAGCTATTATTTCATTTTTATTGTTATTTTAAATGCTTACTATTTTTTAATGGGACCTCCACAATCCAACTGTGGTTCAGAAACAATATAATACTTATCCAATTCTAAATGGGTCTTATTTAGGCAATTTATTGCTATCACAAAGCAACTGTAATTAAGTACCTAATAAATGACAAACAGAAGCATGAACTGAGAGGAGAGATCACTTTTGCCTAGACTGGTCAGAAATAACTTGAAAGACAATTCAAGTTTCTATAAATGAAGAGAAAGCAGGAGAGAGCACAGACAACCAACGTCAGAAGCCAGGAAAACACTGAAGTTCAAATCATGGAAACTGGAATAGAAGCAACCAAATGTTAATAAGGAAACAACAAAGAGCACAAAGGCCATTTGTTCATCCAAATCTAAGATCACCAAAGCCTTTCCCTTCTAAGTTTTTTCCATCCTGATACTGGAACATTCACTTCTTAGTTGAAGAGAAAAGCTATCCTCCCTTCTCTAATGGCTCATGCTCTCTTCATTCTTTTACTAGCTTCAAGTCTTCTAAGCACCAGTAAGCTCACCCACATCACTAAGTGTAGGAGCAATAGGTAATCACATCCAGCCAGAAACAAATGTAAAGAAGTTTCTCTGTACCAGGTGCTACAGTAGAAAGATCATAGGCTGAAAAATCAGCCTTAAGTTCTAGTCCTGGCTTTGCTTATGTTACTTAAATTGCAGTCCTGGATCCTTCCATCTGCAAAATGGGGTGATAACAACATGGTCGTTAAGAATATTAATTTGATAAAAGTTGGTAAGGTGCTTAGTAGAGCTGGCATACAATTAGAAGTCAATAAGAAAAAAAAAAGAAGTCAAATAAGAGATGGGATGGTTACAAAAATAAAAGACAAAGAAGAAAAGAATAAGTAAATTTAAGGCAGAATTTCATTACAGATTTTTTTTTTTCTGGCAACCCTTGGTTTGAAGAAAGTCAAAAACAAATGGATCACTAGGAAACTAAAGGAAACAAAAAGTGTTTCACAATTGATATATCCTGGTTTCTGGTCTACCTAAACATGTTTGGCAGTAGATGCCTACATTATATATCACAGCTTGAAATACAGAATCTGTTAACACCTATACTAATTTAATTGCCCTTATATTTTAGTGAGAGGCTCCTATTCTCCTTATACTTAATGATATGAAAAGTGCTTGTACAACCCTTAAATTTTTTTCCTGTATACAAATGTTCATAGCACCTTTATTTGTGAAAGCAAAAACTAGAAACAACCTAAATATCCATGAACCGGTGGTATGTTCATACAGTGGAATACTACTCACCAATAAAAAGAACAAAACAGTAATACTCACAACACAGACAAATCTCTATAACATAATGCTAAGTGAAAAAAGTCGAACAAAAGACTACATACAGTAGGTGTCCACTTAGTGCTCTCATTCTAAATAAAATTACAGGGATAATAATCTGATCAGTGGTTACTTGGGGTTTCAGGTCAGGGTCAACTGCAGAGTCCTAAGAAAACTAAGGGTGATGAAATGTTCCTGTATCTTGATTGTGGTCGTAGTTACACCATAGTATACAGTTACCGAAATTCAAACTCTACATTAAAATGGGTGAATTGCATTATATGAAAAATTTTTTAAAAGATTTATTTATTCATTCAAGAGAGAGAGAAAGCACGAACAGGGGGAGCGGCAGGCAGAGGGAGAGAGAAGCAGACTCCCTGCTGAGCAGGGAGCCCAAGGCAGGGCTCAGCGGGGCTCATTCCCGGGGATCAGGACCTGAGCCAAGACAGCCACTTAACCGAGTCACCCAGGCGCCTCTATATTATATGAAATTATAACTCGATAGTCTGGGAACAAAAAAAATCTATAAGGTAAACTACTGCTTCCTAACGAGTAAAAAGAACCTTCTCATATACAGTTTTAATAAGCAATGATGCAATTCCAGCAAAACAAAATAAGGCCCTGATACTTTTTTTTTCAGTCATTCCAAAAGTTTACATTCTATTCCAAAAAAAAATACTTGCATACCGCAAATGTGAGAAAAACACCCAATTCACCTGTGTCTGACTTCAAGAGCTTTGAGAGTTTCCAGCATTTGTATAAGCTCTGCTGCTTTCCATACACTGGTTTCTTCTTCTCCTAGTACCATTAACTTTGCTGCATAGGTAAACTCAATGAAACGACGAAAGCCCATTTGACTAACACCTTCTAACTCTGCCAAAGTTTCCTGAGTAAACTCCTGAAAGAATTTTAGAACTTACTGCAAGAAGCCCAAACAGCCTGATGGGCCTTAAAATGGTGTCCGTTGACAATCACAATGCTATGGTAAACGGGTCCTGCTCCCCCTGCTGACGCAGCAAACTCAGGATCATCTTACAATCTCCAGAGAACTCCTGAAGAGACCATCGTCTCATCGTCCTCCACAGCAGCGGAGATGCTGTGGACACACTGCATCACGGCGCCAAGGCCACGTAAGGCGGCCGCTTACTGGGCGAGGACAAGGAAGCGGACAGGCCACGCCCACATGCCCGCCCCTTCCTGGGGGGCTGGGCGGAGCTGACTCGGGAGTTTGGTGTTCCAAAGAACTAAGCCCGGTGCTGGGAGGAGGAAATTGGGCCACGGAGCGGTTGTGCGCACGCAGAGCCTGGCTGTGCTGGGAGTGGGGATTCTAAATTCCCACCCTTACCTTCCTCCTACCCCCACCTGACTCCAGGTGTGAGTGCTTCTGATCCGGACCTCAGAGTTGACCCTTAATTTTCATATGAAGAGGTCTAACTTTTATGTCAGAAAGTAAAGTTTTCCTCACATTTATATTGTATCAGCCAACATATCAAATAAAACTGCCCTTATTCATTCACTATTTCACATTGACCCATTCATATTTGTTTATACACTTAATATTTTTGAGCAAGTTCTGAGCCAGAATCTGGGCCAGTTGCTAGGACTGCAACAAGGACCACTGGAGACGCAGGTCCTGCCCCTCCTGGCCTTACAGTCTAGTGTAATGACACATAGTGCTCTGTCTTCAGGGAGGCCAGCGAAGGGACCATCACTGAACACCTACCATGCACCAGACTGCAGGAGGCACTTAACCTGCACCCTCATTAGACCCCACAACAACCAGATGAGATAGGATTCTCATCATTGCCCAAAGATATGAACAAGGACCGTGAAGTCAGAGGTTAAGCAATTTTTTTCAATGTATGCGTAGGGTGAGCCCTAGGCAAAAAAATAAAGGTGACTGTAATATAGCTGATCCATGGTACTGCCTTGCCCTCACCTCACCACAAAGAGCCTCTGACTGGCAGTTTTCTATTTTCCTTAAATGCCACTGTATGAAGGATTACCCACTCAGCCAGATTAGTGCTCATTAAAATTTTAAGCCAGTGAGCAACATTTCCCTCAAGTCCAGTGACTCTCATACTGCAGCACTAAAACTGTTTGAGTGGCTGATTAAAACACAGCTCACTGGGCTCCACCCCAGCATTTGATTTAGTAGGTCTAGGGTAAGGCCCAAGAATTGACATTTCTACCAGATTCCTCCAGGGATGCTGATACTGCTGGCTTAGGGACATTTTGAGAATCTCTACTCTAAACTAAAAGGACAAGTAGGGCTTCTAGCCCATATAGTCTAAAGAGTTCAAGGTTAACAACAAGAATAATCGACGAAACTTATCTTGTTACCTACTTAAAACATGGAGACAGGAGAATCCAAGCACATGGGAGAAGTTTTCTCACTTAAACCATTTTACAGGTGAAGCAAATGAGGTTCAAAAGAGTTAGGTGGGGGTGCCTGGGTGGCTGGCTCAGTCAGTTAAGCATCTGCCTTTGGTACAGGTCATGATCCCGGGTCCTGGGATTGAGCCCCTCATCAGGCTCCCTGCTCAACCCGGAGTCTGCTTCTCCCTCTCCCTTTGCCTCTCCCCCTGCTCATGCTCTCTCTCTTTCTCTCTCAAATGAGTACATTTTTAAAAAAATCTTTAAAAAAGGAGTTATGTGAATTCCAAGGTGAACTTTGGACTTTCAGTGATAATTAAATGTCGGTGCAGGTTCATCCATTGTAATAAATGTACTACTTTGGTGGTAGATGTTGGTAATGGGAAAGGCTGTGCATGTGTCCAGCAAGTCGTATGTGAGAAATCTCTGAACCTTCCCCTCAATTTTGCTGTGAACCTAAAACTGCTCTAACAACAACAACAACAAAAAGTTATGTGGTCCTTGATTATGCAAAAAAGTGACAAGGCTGAGGCCTGAAGTCGAAGGCTTCAAGATATATAGACCAAAGAATGTGCTTACTCCCATGCCAGAGTTTTGCACATGGAGAGCAGTAAATACATTACAGTTATCAGCTATGGCTCCCTTTAGTGCCCAGAATGGCAGAGGGGGGAAAACTTAGGATAGCCTAGACCTCATGAACAGCTTCTTCCAGATAAAATTCAACTAAATCACCTGAGTTTCTCTTACTCTGAGTTTCTCTTACTGCCTCACACCTGCCATCTGCAATATGTAGATTTGATCTGGAGTAGGACCCAGAAATCTGCATTTCTCCTATTATACTGAGTTTTGAGAAAAATTAGCTGTGAATGCCTCCGGGAAATATTAACTATGTCCATCCGAAACAACCCTTCCATTGTCACTTCTTAAAACATTCTGACTAGGCATTAAATACTGGGGTCAACAACAAACCCCAGCAGGCAGCAACTTGCTTTCCATCGCTCAATTTCCCACATGGTCAATAAGCTCTGTAAATCAGGCTCATACTGGATCAGTAGATCTTTAATCTCCTAGATGATCTGAACTAGAAAGATGGCCCAGCAGCAAGCCAATACTGAATTAATTTCCCTTAAAATCTATATTCCATATATCTGGTCACCCCTAAATTTCAGTTAATATGACCTAGTTTCTTCAGAGTGTCAGCTCTCCCAAAATTATTCTATTACTCAAGGAACCTGAACTGGATTAAGCTTTAAGTATGTGTGTGAATTTGAACAAGAGAAAAAGGGGAGGTTAATTAGTATGTGTTAGGGGTTAAGAAACTGTTTTCCTACCCAACTCATGTCCTCATTAACCAGATGCCTACCCTATGCATGTGCTCCATAGCCCCAAAGGAGCACGAAATCATGGTGTCTACCTTTGTAGAGCCTACAGTCTAGTGAATAAGAGTCTGCTAGCCAGCAAGAGCAGAAGGGGAACAATCCCTGCCTCAATTGCACACATATGGATACCCGAAATAAAACCAAGCTGGGGGGAAAAGTGACAAATTACAGTAATAAAACAGATGGATTTAACAGCTTCCCTTTAGAACGAAGGCATTGTATACTCTTCCTCAGCAACCTCAGCATTTATCCTGAATAAATGATCCACGTTTTCCATTCTGAATAGGAGTCAGGACAGCCCTGATCGAATCACACCCCGTAGTGGCCCCAAAATCTCTCCCCAGCAAAACCCAGGGTCCTTCAGTTACTCATCTGCTTCTTTCGGTTATGTTATTTCCCTTGATACTTTCATAATGACAGTTACTCTTCAGAGATTTATTCCTTAAGCCACGAATTCTCAGACTTTGGTGAGTGTAAGAGGCCTCTTAAAAGTACATATTCCTGGGTCTTTCCCTCAAGATTCTGAATCAGTTGTCTAGAATCATATTCAGAAAACTTCATTTTTAACAAACGCCTTAAATGCTTGACTATTCCGATGCCAGACCCAGAGCTTTATAAGTGGTGTTTCATTTATTGCTCAAAATAGCCCTACTTACAGATGGGGACATGAAATGCAAGAAAGTTAAATAATTTGCCCAAATTTACACAACAAGGAAGTGGCAGAATCGAGATCCTAACAGAGCTCCCAGACCCCCAAACCCAAGGACAGCCCAAAGTTGGTAAGCCAAATGCCAGAGGCAATTAAATTAAAAACCAATAAAGTTTAAAGGGAAGTGGAAAGAAGTTTTAGGTTCAGAGAAGGGAAAAATAAGCAATGAAATCAAAAAGGGCTCAGAAACAGATTTTGCCCACCACTCAATTTTGCCTAGTGCCAGCTCCACTCATGCTAAGGCCACAGTAGTACCCTGACATAAACAAGGCAAAGCACCTTCTATAAATGTGTCAGAAAAAAAAAACCTTGAGATTTTACATGCAATTAATTGCAAAGACATTTCTTAATGGCAGCCTTCTCTTGCCTTTCCAAATTAATGAGTCAGAAAAGCACTGCTCTCAATAGCATCTTTAGAAGTGGGCAAGCCCCCCTCCTGGGCTCCCATTAAAACAGAACACAGGACCTTCAGCTAAATGTCCTCCAATTCAGAAAGTCATCTCAAAGCTGTAAATGCCTTCACACAGATTCTTCCTAGAGTTCTTTTTGGTCCCAGAAGAAAAAAGAGGTGGGGAAATGGATGACGATGCGTAACTTGGATAACATGTCATTTGTGTAACATTTTGGACAACACTAGAGGTAGTTAACTTATGCTGAAAGATGGTTCTTTCTATAAAGGAAAATGTCCTTTTTATTGATAAATAAAAAGTTGTGGACATAAAAAGGGTGGAGATGGGGAAAACAAAACAAAACAAAACAAAACACCTGAACTGTCATTATGTCAGGAAGCATACTTAACAGCATTTTTAAGTCCTTTCTATTTTCGCTATAGGGATGTGTGTGTGTGTGTGTGTGTGTGTGTGTGTGTGTGTGTGTGTTTAACATGTAGCAGGAGGAATTAATATTGAACACATTTTCTTTTTATAACGTCCAATCAATGAATAGACCAGGTCTGATGGGTGCCAGCCTATTCCCAAATTAAACTCCAAGTTAAAGGCCTGGGTGGCTACCTGGTGGTTCGCATTCTGCAGAGCCTTGCCTTTTTAATGAACCAACAAGGGCCCACCTGTGTTTGCTACATGTCCCTTGGATAATTAATGCTGGTAATAACACCTAAGTGTTAGCACACAAAGCACCTGGAATGCGCCTCGCTGTACACATTCTAATCACATCAGCCATCGAACTCTCCAAATGACCTTCTTCAAAACAATGACTGTCTTTGAAACCACAGCAGCCAACCTAGGAGAAAGCAGTTTCCCAGGATTTGGCTGCGGCTGAGCAGTTCTTAAAGCTAGAGTGGCACCAAGTGGTCAGGAAGGGAATTGGGCTGCCAGTTTGTATTCACGTCCTCTGGCCAGGCTGCATGCATGCCAGTCCAACACTGTTTCCAGGCAGCCAGAGGTTGCAGTCCATCTTCTTAGAGAGGTGAACGAGGCTGGGGAGAAAAATGGAGCCCCACATACCCCTGACATTTCAAAGGTGATTCTGAAATTCACATAAGCCTTGAATTATCCTAATTTTAAGAAGGCTTATGTTTTCATGAACACATAGGCCAGGGATGGGGTTGGGGATAGGGAACAGCCATGAGGACCTATTCCTTATCATTGCTTATAATATTTACATAGCATTATATTTTTAGTGAAGTGTGTTTGTGTCATTGTGCCCCACAAAGATGGTGAGAAATACTGTCTCGTATTACAGATTTAAAAGGAAGGTGACATAACAAGAACAATGGGACGATAATTACTCAGAGAACACATAAGTGTTCCATGACTTTATAGTGGCTTATTTAACCGCTAAGATAGTATCTCCTCCTGTAACTAGCTTCTGATGGCCAAAACCAATTTTTTTTTCCTTTCTCATACACAGTCTTTCCCTACACCTTTATTGCTACTACATATTCTGATTTTTCTCTTCTTTTCTTATATTTGTCTTACATTTTTTAACTTTTTTCCCCCCTAATGGCGAGCTCAGATAACTTGGGTGGCTTCAAAGACCAGTATCAGAAAGGGTTTCTCCCTCCTGTGGCTTCATATAATTATAGACATATCATTTTCCCATAATGCTGCAGCATTGTTAATCACTTCAAATACAGAGAGAGTCAGGCAAGCTTTTCTGTGAACAGAGAGCTCAGGGTCCCATTTCAATTTGTGATTATATCAATAATCTTGAAACTGTTTTATGTGAACTAACCCATTATTTCTGGAGAAACTAGAAGGAAACTTGAAATCATATAGGTATACCCTTGCAGAAACACAGAGTATGTGTGTATATGATCCTAAAATTCCAAATGACATTTGTCAGCTGTTTTGTCCTGCATTTCTAAGTGGCAAAAAGACAATTTTGTCTTTTCTGTCAGTACATTCATATAAAGAATTGTGAGAACCTTTATCGTTAAAAGCACAAATTATCTATGGGTCTCTACCACACATAGCAGAGGCTAGTGTGAATTTAAACTGCTTATAGATCAGAACAAAAACAACAACAAATTAATCCCAATGTACTTTTCTAAAATACTCTGGTGTAATTTTCATGCTGCAGTCCCTACACCCTGAGACCACAAGCAAATCTTGTAGCAATTTCACAGATAATCTTACAGCAGATTGGAAAGATTAGAGGAAGCAAAATTTCTAAAGAAATTATTTCACAGGGGAAAAAAAAGAGCTTAACACAAATATTGTCATTTGTATTGATCATTTCTCATAAATACATCTTTAAACAGGAAATCTCCAAGTATAGAATAAATATATCACATATCATCTCCAGTCAGAACAACATTTTATTTGGGATAATAAATGGGGAATTACATATACTGCTATGGTCAAACAATAGAACCACAAGACTGCAGGAGGGAACATTGAGATATAATTTGCCTTTAAAGAAAATATATTCATTTGTCCAAAAAAAAATGTTTACTGAGCACCTGCTATGTGCCAGGTACAATCCTCAGGACAGGAAACAATGCTCCTGCCCTCATGGACATTACATTCTAGTAGGGGAACTGTGAAAATTGTTCTGTAAAAACAAACAAATAATATAATGTCAGATAGGGATAAATGAAAAAGTATGAAACAAAGTATACCACTTGAGAACTACATCAGGAAAGCTGCCACTGTAGGGTGGTTGAGGAAGGCCGCTCTAGATACATAAATTTGAGGGCAATGAAGATCTACAAACAGGTGTGCACTTTAGGATTTAACCTTAGTAGCAGCCAATAGGAAGTACCAAAGGGAGAAAAGAGTGGAGACACCCAGTAGCTGGGGCATGCCTTTAATTCCTTTCGGGACTGGGGTAAAGAATAGTCAGCCATCAGGCATATTAAATGCATATTCCTAAACTTCTTAGAATCTAAGTGTTTATCCAATGTCTTCTACTTTTGCAAGGGAAAAGAACCAGGGTCACACTATAAACAAATCATCCTTGACATTTCACAGTGGTTGGAATTAATTGCCATGGGATAATAGCATCAAGACTTAAGCTTATAACAAATGTTACTTTCAAATCAGTTATGCAAATGCAGCTTTAAGAAGCCTAATATATGTAGATTTATGACTAGTTCCTTAAAGGTAAGGATCTAAAAAAAATTTTTTTAAACGCCACCAAATTCTAAAAGGAATTTATAATATAAAATAAAAATAAAAGAAAAACGAAAAATGGACCTCTCAAGTTTTTAATAAACAAAGAAATGTAGCCTCTTCTACTAGAAATAATAATATAAACCCACTGATTTCTTTTCTCACATTGCATATTTTACTGAGCTTTCGCATATATCAGAAGGCAAAGGCAGCCAGCAATCTGGAGCTCTGGCACATAGATTTTATCTCATTTTGCATATATAGGGCCTCATGCTGTGGAATTAACAACTTTTAGATTGCTATAGTGTAACCATTGAGCTGTTGCATTTGAATATGATGTATATTTTTTAATTTAAATAAAATACATTTAATATTGATTTTTTTCATCCATATTCATTATGCTATCCACACTACAAAATATAAATATAAAAAGTCCCTTCCGGAGCTTAAGAAATATTCTATGATTCTATGATTCTGTATGATGTTTCATTTATACCAATTTGCCACTCCAGAATTCCTCAACCTTCTCTAGTTCAATCAGTAACTGTTGATAATTTATAATGTGAAATTTTTCCTTCACATACTAGCAAATTATAGTACGGAATGTGCTTTTAGAGATTCTATAAAGATATAGAAGTAATTTATTAGATATGAGGCTGTTAAATTAACAAAGCACTGTTATACTACCAAAACAGCAATTTTTATGAGGAGACACAATAAACATCATGTTAGCCTATACACTAAGCTTAATTAAAGATGAATATGTTCAAGACAGCCTTCCTCTTCACATTAAAACCATGGAATGGCAATTCCCTAGAAATGCCTGAAGGACCTACTACAGTGGAAAGTTTTCATAGCAACTCCTTCTGAATGATTTGGGAAAGCAACTTAAGAATCTATTAGGAATTAGCAAAATATATTCGTTGTTGATGTTTATGGAATTTTACATAATCCCATCGAGATTACAGATGAGAAAACTGGCAGACAACTATATGAACAGCACCCCTGTGTCACATATGTCATGGGTAGGTTTTGTTTGCTTGAGGTGGTGATATTCTATACAACGACCAAGAGAAGAAAGATAAATAATTTAACAGTTACAGTTCAGTTGAGACCATCGACCATCTCTATTTTTTTGCACCAGAGATTAAAATTTTTTCACGTTTTTCAATTTAGTAAAAGTACAAGAAATAATGCACACACTGTTATTTATAACTATAGCTTCTTTCTGAGTTTTATGTGAGCTCAAGTGAAAACTTTTATTAAAATGCAGAAAAGTCAGTTCATATAGTACAGAGAAGCAAAAAACATTTACTTTAAAATGAATCCCACAAAAAATTTATAATTTCCTGATAGATCTTCTCCCGTCATCTTCAAAGACTGTCAGTGAAAGTTTTATTTTCATCATTTTTAAGCAGAAAATCCTTAATCATTATCAAAAGAATTTAAATTTGAGGTACCCATCTGTTTCATTTTTTCGAGGCTCCAAACACCCTTCGCAGAGAGAAAACTTGGTTTTGAACTTCAGTGATTAAACAGTGGTCTCCTTTGTACAATCTGCTTATACTGCTGTTAGATAGCAAGTATTTTAATGCCAACCTTCAGTCAAGAGCCTCTTGTCCTACAAGACACTCATTATTCAAGGAAAAAATATCTTCTACATTTAAAAAGTGAAAAGAGGGAATCTGTGTTCACACAAGTGTTTTATGTTTTGGGTTTGTTTTTTTTTTCTTTAATCTCCAATTCGGAGGCTTTGCAATCACCAGAATTGTGACCTTTTTTTCCTCTCTGAAATAATAAAGATACCACTTAATTATCATCTCATGGTCATTTTGCCTGCTATGTGCAGATTGCAAAACTCAATAACAAGTCTAATGAAAAGCATGTCTTCATGGCCACAACCTCTTTATACCTGGACTGAAGCTTTCAGTAGACGATTATATGGTTGCTGCAAGAAAATCACCGCACAAGGCCAGAGGAACAATCCAGATGCCTGAACTCCTCCCAACCTTACTAACACACTGCTGACTGAACGGCTCCAACTGATGGAGTGGCTTATAAAAGAAACCATTTTAAAATATACTAATAAAAATGCTTTGAAAAGACAATTTTAAATAAACATAATAGTACAACAAGGTTAAGATAATGGGCTGGCTTTATTTAAAAAATAACCAGCTTGTTGTTTGAATTAAGAGTAATGGCAAAAGGAGATAAAAACTGATATTTTACAGTAATTTTCCTCAGATGAATGAAACAATGCTTGGATAGGAGAATCTAGGAAGAATGCAGAATTCTACCCATCAATTTGTTATAAACGACAGCATATGTTGTGTTTTATTTTGAATTCTCTGATAAATGAAGGTTTATCCTGGGATCAATGGCTCTGGGTGAATGGCAGATTGCAGTAGCAATTGCTTTCTTACCAAGAGAATTATCTTAAATCAGATCTCCTTTGTTTGAAAACCTAAATTACAGGGGGAATATTTAAACATCTAAGGAGAAAATCCATAGATAAGCTAACACATGGCTCCAAGATGCATTTAGCAGAACTAATTGTCTCTATTATTCCTTTATTTTAAATGCTACAGATAGAATGTACAAGTCAAATACAAAATACCGCATCATTATAGGTGCCCTGATAAGGGACCATAGGCCACCAAAATAGTGTATTTATTGCAAGTGATATTGGAAGGTTGGAACAAATTAGACAATTCTGTGATAATAAGTCTAGCTTAATGAGTGGATTAAGAACATAAACTCCTTCCCTGTGTTGTCACATATTTTTGTGAAGCAAGTAAAACATGGCAGCTATCTCTTCTGTACAGCATCTGTGGCCACAAATGTGCTCAACATGCCCTGGGACCAAGAAGACTCTCTATTCCAGGGTAACCACATACACATGGCCCTGAGGAACATGGTAGAAAAATTAACTGCAGTTAAGTGTTCAGTACTGCAGGGAAGACATTTATATGTTTGAATCCTGTGTCTGCCACTTATTAGATGTATAATCCCATTTAAAGTACTGAACCTTGGGGAACCTGTGTGGCTCGGTTAGTTAAACGTCTGCCTTCAGCTCAGGTCATGATCCCAGGGTCCTGGGATCCAGTCCCACATTGGGCTCCTTGTTCAGCAGGAAACCTGCTTCTCCCTCTCCCTCTCCCTCTGCCCCTACCTCTGCTTATGGGCTCGCTCTCTCTCTCTCACTCTCTCTCTCTCTCTCTCTTTCTTAAATAAATAAATAAATAAATAAATAAATGCTGAGCTTTTCTGAAGCCCTTTTAACCTAGTTGGTTAGCTATGGGATAATAAGAATATGTAAAGCAGGGGTGCCTGGGTGGCTCAGTGGGTTAAAGCCTCTGCCTTCGGCTGGGGACATGATCTCAGGGTCCTGGGATTGAGCCCCGCATCGGGCCCTCTGCTCAGCCTGCTTCCTCCCTCTCTCTCTCTGCCTGCCTCTCTGCCTACTTGTGATCTCTGTCAAATAAATAAATAAATAAATCTTTAAAAAAAATAATATGTAAAGTATCAAATAGTCATCTCACCACCATATTCTTGCCCCTCACACACTTTTCGACCCACTCCATCATGGCTTATTGCCTCCCCATTCCACTGAAACAGCTCTCCTTAAGGTCACCAAGCCCAAAGGCCATGTACACATCCCTTGTCACTAAGCCCAAAGGCCATTTACACATTCCCTATTATTGTTCTACGATGCCTCAGAAGCATTCTCTATTCTTGAAACACTCCCTTCTCTCTGTAGGGAGAGAGAGACAGGCAGACACACAGAAGAGAAGCCACCATGATCAGAGAGACAGAAGCAACCTGTGCTTCTTGTGGCTCGTGGAACCTGACCTTCCTAAGTTTGAGTTCTGTGACACTGCCATGAATTTCCACTGTGAATTTCCTTTCAGGGCACCTTAAAAGACCAAGGACACTATGCAAATGGAAGACAGGATCACCTTTAAGTCTATTTTAAGTTATTCTCTTCAATATCGAGCACTGTGTGCCTTCCCCACCTTGATTTCTGGCAACAGATAAGCATACAACACACGCATTTGACAGGTACTGAGAAGCAGTGAAAAGAAACATGAAGGTCCATGGCTCAATGTGATCCATTCTTTTTTTTTTTTTTTTAAAGATTTTATTTATTTATTTGTCAGAGAGAGAGAGGGAGAGAGAGCAAGCACAGGCAGAGGGAGAAGCAGGCTCCCTGATGAGCAAGGAGCCCGATGTGGGACTCGATCCCAGGACGCTGGGATCATGACCTGAGCCGAAGGCAGCTGCTTAACCAACTGAGCCACCCAGGCGTCCCAATGTGATCCATTCTTAAGCCCCTTCACCAATTAAGTGGTGTCCCTGGAGGGCTCTTCCAGGTCAGGTGTTGGAAAGGTTTCCTTGAATTTAGAAGAAGCTAAGGTAGGACGGCCCCAGGTGTGTGATTTTTCTTTACCCCTTAAGAGACATTTAAAATAAATAGCCAAGGCTTTGTCTCTTTGCCATAGCCTTCCTTGTTATGAGCTGAGGTCAGGACAAATAGCTCATGTCCCTGACTCACAGCTGAGGATGAGATAGCTCCTTTGAGGAATCACTAAATCACACAATCCTCCTGGCAAAGGACAAATGAAGTTTGCCATTCGCCACCGGCTCAAACAGGTATCAACAGGACTTGGAACCAGGTCTCTTATGTTGCTGCTTTGCTTGAGGCCCTTCTAACTGCCCCTTGAATGGGTCAGTCCATCTCTCCTCCATCCCAGCAGTACATGGGTAGAGAGACTAAGGGCTGTATTACTGTCAGTGTTCTGTGACTGTCAGTGATGCGTTTGCTAAGACAAAGACTGACAAATTGCACTCCTCACATTAATTTTCAAGTACATTTTTAAAGCACATGCCTCTGATGAAGTATTTTGAATAGTTCTGTGGATGTCAAGGAGACATTTAAAATATCTCACTCATAATTTTTGAAAGTCTTCCTCATTCAAAGTTGTCACAGCTTGACAGCTCAACTCTGTTTTGAGTATATTCTTTTACAATGTACTACAAACTGATTGAAGAGCTGACAAATCTGACTTAACCCAAACAAGAATCTTTAATATATCTGATTGAAAAGAATGTTTAATGAAAACGCATATACAGACATTACATCTAGCATCCTATTTTTAAAAAGTCAAATTACACAATTAAAATCTTTACTGAAAATATGCCTCTACCTCCCCCTCTAGAAAAAAGAAAATCACTCCACCATCTATTGAGACAAAATGCTGAAATTATTAGAAATCACCGTGATTGAATATTCATGTATTTTTTTGTCTAAAGAAAATCTAAGATTTTATTTCCTGCATGCACATTTAAACAAAGTTTAATAAAGTTATTTTCCAATTATCCATTCCTTTGAATCCAAGGATTGATCCTGGTTTGTATACACAACCTATGAGAAAGAGAGTAAAACACTGAAATAGAGTCATATATATATATATATATATATATATATATATATATATATATGCATCTGTAATTCTTCTCAAATTCAGGCTGGAAAAATTACCTTATGATTATTAAATACAAAAAAGGAAGAGAAGAACAAAAGGGATCTGTTGCTAGATAAAGGGAGAAATTGGTTGTGTAATATAGGAGGCAACCATGAGTTAATATTCTTAGTGCAGTGACGATTCTACCCAAACATCCATAAGCAAGGCAAGTCCATAAAATGCCACTGGCAGCAGTAGAATAAGAAACATAAGATTACCTCCCTAAATATTTTTTTGGTTTTGCTAAAATACACTTGGTTTCCTGCATCCTTTTCTTGCACTAAAATTATGTCCCTAATAAGGAGTAGAAAAAGAATACACTACAACATAAGGCAAAAATTCCTGCCAGACAGAAGGATGAAGAAAGAACCTTTTCAGTGCTGAGAAGAGAGGAAGAAATAAAGGAACAAAAGAGAAAGATGGGAGCTTCCCAGCCTCCTACAGTCTTCAGAGTGAAAAAGGCACAGAAATATCCACCTAGTGTTGTTGGAGTTTAAGAACACTGGGAGTGGGTGCCCCATTTCCACAGGTATTGCTGAGGAAGCCAGAAGCATCTCAGAGAAGCCCAAGTAAGTGCGCATCACGGCACTACATTCCAGGTGGCATGAAAGTCACAGAGCGACATCAAGCCCTCTGAGCCTGGCAGACATTTTAAACAGGGTACTTCTGTGGGCATTTCAGAGCCTCCTTCCCTTCTGGGCAGTTCCAATGACACGGATGAGATTTCTCATTCAGTGTGGTTCTCCAGTGACCACTCTATACATAGACTTTCACAGCTGGAAGCCCTTTGCCCTCCTCCTGGGTAGAAATGAAAGCAGTTCAGAGATAGGTCTGATCTGGATGTGGCCCACATTTCCTCCATGGGAAAGATGCATTATCTGTTTGGTTATTAGTGGACATGTAGTTTTCCCTAAACGCAGGCTTCTAGCTTTTACTTAGGCTTCTATAGCTCTTTCTGACATGAGTGAGTTCCCAAAGTCCACAGAGGTCCCCACCGGAGGCTCTCCTAGCAACCCTCCCACCTGCATGAGCCAATTTCTTAAAATAAATCCCTTCTCTCACACACACACACACACACACACACACACACACACACACACACACACACCCTATTGGTTTTGTTTCCCTGGAGAAACCTGACTAAAACAGGGTTTAGCATAACATTCTCTAAAGTAAATCTCCTCACCAAATCCTCTCCTGTCAGGATTTTGACCCCTTTCTACAATTTCTATTTGACTGAATGATTCCTGTCCTTTAAATAGCTATTTTAATCTGGCATCTTACTTAGTTAAGGAGCATCTATAACATCCTTGTGCCTTCGAAAAATCCTATTGCAGAGTTCTCTTATAGGTATTAATAGGTCTAGCAGAACAGAAGAAGAGCTGTGCTCAGGACAAGGAGACTTCACAGAGGAGGGACCTCACAACCAGAGACAAGGATAGGATCCATGGCGATCCGAGGCCGATGTTAGCATTTGGGGGACCAAAGCAGCAATTCAACAGCATGGGTATCAACCCGGGACAAACAGCCCTGAGAGATTAGTGCCAACCCTGAATTGACTGCTTTGTAGCTACAAGAGATGGTTTCAAACTAGAAGAGTCCCAGTTGAAGTGTGAGTGACAATTTGTGAGGGTTTTTTTCTTCTACTAGAGGGAATAACTAAAATAAAAACATGAGAGCAATATGAAATTGGTTTTGGAAAACAAAAAAAGCTATATGTTTATTCACATCTGAGTCATAATGAGAATTTTGGCTTTTCTGATTTTATTTCAGAGGGAAGGTTGAGTAACTGCAGGCTACTTGATAGTTTTGACTGTCATAAATCAACCACGATATAAGTTATGCATGAGTGTATCATGAATTCGCATAGAATGTGGAAAAGCATGGAACACAAAGATAATCAGCACCCAAAGGTGAAGCAGGACAGAAAATAATAACTACAAAATGATGAGGTCCAGGCATTTCCATTAACTTATTCTTGGATTACCTGGAAATGCCTGAATCTTTGGAGAGGACAAATTGTAAGGAAATCTTGGAACAATAACGTAGTTAGAACTGCATTTTTATTGTAGTGTGTGTGTGTGTGTGTGTGTGTGTGTGACATGCATAAATGCATACTTATAAAATATTCATTATATATTCCTGAGGTAAGAGAGATAGGTCATAAAATTCATTTATTTCCAGATATTAATAGCCCCAAACAGTGATGGGTCCTGGAAGTTGACATTTTGAACACTTCTGTCTTTCATGCAACCAAGACTGACAGCATAGTATAATAGTTGAAAGCACATAATCTGGGTGTTTCAAATCACAATTCTTTCATTTAATAGTATTGTGACCTTGGGAAAGTTATATAACTTCTCTAAGTCTCATTTCCTGATGGGTAAAAGAGGAATAACAGTAACTACTTCATAGGGGTGTTACAAGGATTAATGAAGAGACATAATATCCATAGGTAGCCTTAAAATAGTGCCTGGAATATAGTGAACTCTACATAAAGATTTGCTAAATAAAACTAGGATGGTCACACATATAAAGATCATAATAAAAAATTGTGTAAATTGTGTTTTTTGTTTTATTTTGATATTTCACTTGCTTTTGCTCTTCTAAACCAATCCTTTCTCTTTATCACATTCAAAAAGGGGAGGAGAAATCTCCATTTTAAAGTTGCTTAAATAAAATGTCACAACTATAATTAAAGTTGAGGGTCCAGTACACTTTTAGAAGTTTGGGAACAACACTAACATCAAGGTATTGTAAGATTGTGGAGATATTAAATTGATATTTAAAAAGAAAATAAGGGAACTGAGAAATGTCAGTCTTTCATAGAGAAAATATAAAAATATAGTGGAGGTTTGAAATTCAAACTACCAAACTTTCCACTCACTAGTGTTTTCCCATTTGACTGAAAGATTCCTCTCCTTTAAATAGGCTGTTTTATTCGGGCACCTTACTTGTTAAGAAGCATTTATCACATGCTTTGAAAAATCCTATTTATAAAGGTGATTTTTTTTCTTAATTCTAGATATGGTTTGTGATCCAAGGTTTGGTCAATCTTCTATCTACAATAGTCAATGAAAATTGATAAATTGGAAGGGTTTACCTAGTACACTATAGGGTTTTTAATTAAAAGTGGGTATCATTAGGTTTAATATACTATTTTTAATGACAGGGGAGTGAACTCAAACATTATTCAAGACTTCCAGAGTTGGGAGGGGGGGAGAAGTTGCCTAACTCTCAGCTAACCAAAACTTTAAAAAAATTTAATTATGCAGGATACCCCAACATTCAAGTTTATCCACGTTTTATTACTATGTCCTGATTTTGCTTTTGCCATATTGCTTATCATGTCCTCCATTCTAATTTTTTATGCTGGCAAAATCAGTGAAAATGAGTGTAATTCAGTAATGTGCTTGTTAACAAAAACAAGACACATTTCAGCTACTGGTAACACAAAAAATAACCACCCAAGGGCATACTCATAATAAAAGTTCACAAAGAAGTTCAGTAGCTTAGTTCTTTCTGTGAGGAGAGTGTGGTTTTCCATACAAACTAACCCAGAATTGAGAAATGGGAATATAACGGCCCTCATCAAAAGCATTCAAAATGAGGTAGATCAGGACATGTGCGAAAAGATATCATGACATCTGCACACCTGGCTTGAGGGACCTGGAGTCTGTGGTCATCACCACTTGTAAACTTTGGGATTTCCCACAGTTATTTATACAAACAGGGCCTCACATCATTATATCCTCATCAGTGCTGCCACTATCTGCCTCTGGCCACCCAGAATGCTAAAATAGGAGCATCTTCAGGAGACTGAAAAGTTATAATTTTCCTTCCTAGGGAACCCTGGCTAGAGGCTGAGAATCTCCTGAACATTTGTCTTCAGTTTCTCTTGTTTGTCCTTTGTCCGGAAAGGTCATTATCTGCTCCTCAGAAGCATCATGCTAAGTCTCTTCTTTGAGATATATACATATAAATTCTCTTGTGAAACGCGCAAAGGAGGCAACCTTGAGCATAAATGCTTGGAGAATATTCTTGTCTTAGGTTGGTTTCTACAAAAGAATACAATAAACCAGGTGGCTTCAACAACAAACAGTACTGGAAGCTGTTCTGGAGGCTGGAAAATCCAAGATCATGGTACAGGCAGGTTTAGTTCCGGGTGAAAGCCCTCTTGCAGATTGCTATCTTCTTGCTTTGTCTTCACATTGGAGAGAGAAAGAGAGAGAGAGAGAAATTACTCTCTTTGGTTTCTTCTTATAGGAGGTCTTAATCTCATGTAAGAACTCTACCCTCCTGATCTCATCTAAACCTAAGCACCTCCCAAAAGCCCTACCTCCTACTATTGTCATATCAGGGTTAGGGTTTCAACATAGTTATTTTGACAGGACACAAATATTTAGTCCATAACAATTTTTCTATCTGTCCCTACTTCCAATATCACTAGATGCTATCCATACTATCACTCTTCTTTTTATATTATACTCTCTGGCCTGGCAAAGGGACAGTTTTGATAACACAGATAAGTAGTAGTTTCTGATCTTTCTCTTTAGCATATATGATTCAGAGAAAATCAAAGATTAAAATGGGACAAAATGATTTCAGTAAAAAGATCAGATTTTGAAATCAGTATCTTCTTTATTTTGTGTAAATTGCTTAATCTTGTTTCCTCCTCTGTCAAATGAAGTAACAATAATACCTACTTCTCAAATTGTGCTTTGGATATTAAATAAGATCCATTTGGTGATTCCTCCCAGTACTTCTTGAGTGCCTACTCTGTGCAGATACTGTAATATACACACTCGGGATAGCACAGTGAAGAAGACTGTCAAAATCTCCGCATCACTGAGCTTCCATTCTAATTGGTGTGATAAACAAATACGTGCACTTCACAGTTAGGCAGTGCAGAAATTTTGTAGAGAAACAAAAGCAGTGTAGAAGCCTAGAGAGTGACAAAATGTACTATTAGGGATAGGGTGGTCAGGCAAGACCTCTTTTTGGAGAGGAATTTGAGTAGAGACCTTAAAATGACAGAATAAGCCATGCACAGACATGAAGCGATTTCTAGACACAGAATAGGAAGAGCAAATTCCAGAGAGATGGAAACTTCTTGGGGTCTTCAAGGAATTAATGAGGAGGTCATTGTGGCTCGTGTACAGTGGTCAGTAGGGAGACAAGGGGAAAATGAGATCTGAAAAATAAGGGGAAAGGAATCGAGACAGATCATAGAGAGTCTGGCACAGAGTGAATAATCAAAGCATAGCTATTCCTGACACATTTCGTCCCTGTATTATTGATGAAGGTTGGGATTAGATGATTTCCCTTCATATTGTCAATGAGTCCTCTTTCAAAAGAAGAGGCGATGGTCCTGTCACTTTCCCCAATACTATCAGTACCGTATTTGGGTTCTCATTGACCCTGGGCTTTCAGCAAATGATCATTTCTTTTCCTCTATCCAAAGTCATGTTCATCCTAATGAAGATACATCATTGGCACTTGCTTCCTGCATGGCTGGGAAAGAGCAGTAGAACCAAAAGCCCCCATCCAGATGGAGGAGCTCAGTAGAACATCTGCTTTGCGTGTCTGTCACCTCCCTACCTTCTGCTGCTGTGTTAGCTGCCAGCCATTGCAGCAGTTCCTGAATCAGGGGACCCTCCCCTTCTGGTGTTTTCTTAGAGCTTTGTCAGATTATTCTGTACTGTTATTTCCAACAGCATCACGCTATCTTTCTTAAAACTGTAGGAAGATCCTGATGGAAATCTGTGCTTTAAAAAAAACTACACTATTTGATCTCCAAAACAGATCCATTAAGCCATAGCCACACTTGCAAATGTCCTATCAGCTGGCATCAGGCAGTTAATCCATTGCATCAATTACACGGATGACCTATACTGGTCCATATGAGACTGAAGAAACAAAACAGCTATGGAGAACCCATTTGTCCCTCTCCAACTCCTTGTGCTTCTCAGGTCCACCACTCTCTAATCCTTGCTATAGCTCCTTTTACTCTACTTTTGAAGCTCTTCTAATTCATAGTTACATGTCACTGAGATTGATTATTTTATTAAATACCTATCTCCCTCCACTAAGCTGTACTAACTAGGAAGCAAGGGAATCTGTTTTCCTTATTTCTTGAATCCTAGCACTTTCCGTTCCAAAGCTAATGCTTATTCTACTGCTTTCTGGACCAACTTGTCAAAGAGAAGATAACCATTTAAACCTAAACATCTCTTAATATAAAGACTGCCTATATGGGTTTTTTAAACCTATGCCATTTGCTTCTTTTTATATAGGAGAAGTAATAACATCAGTTCTTTCAAGCATGAGTTTGAGCTAAGAACGGAAAGAAGGGCTGAGACACCCATTATACATGTTTTGCACAACACTTTGCAAAACCAAAAACTTTGATCTTTTCTTCTCATTGAAGGTATATCCAAAAACCTTGACTGTGGACATAAACAAAAGGTAAAAATGGACCTAGTGGATCTACTGCTTCTATGAGCCTACCTAATTCGTTCAGTGAAAATGAATATCTACTTGTTTACTTATGATAGGTTCTACTTGAGTTCCTTGGTACCAATTCCAAATTTTAAATGAATAAAAAAGGCAAAACCCTGCTCTGTTGCAACATCATCCCTTCCTAAAAAAAAACAAAAAACAAAAAACAAAAAACTATTTTTATAAATGCACTTAATAACACTACCATAAATTCATGAGTTTTTTAAAAAGCATTACTTCATACTTGAGGAAAAAGAATAAAAGAATATCATTAATCTACCCAAATTATAAATTCCCATGAAAAAATAATAAGAAAGAAGGAAAGACAGGAAGATATAGAAAGTAAAAAGGGAAATAAAAAGAGAAGTAGAAAAGACATAGAAAGATAAGGCACCATTGAGAAAGCAGAGTACTCAGTCATAAGTCTTAGACTTACAAGTAGGGATTCTGTGTGAAATCATCACATCATTCTAATGCAGATTCAGGAAAATGTAATAGTATTAGCCCCTACAACTAACCTCTAAATTAGTAAGGATTTAAAACACATAAAAGTGATGTTTGATATTCGGATCACAGTAGAAAAATTGTATCAAATGGTGGGCAGCAACTTTATTTCTTTAATAAAAGTAATACATATTTTTAATCCACTGTATGTAAGCCACTGGAATCCCTGTCTCCATAAAATTTAGATATTAGCAGAGAAAGGTAATCAACAACTAACAAATATAATCAGTACATTATATAATCTGTTGGAAGATGACAAATGCTTGAAAAAGTAAAACAGAAAGGAGTTAAGAATGCAGGGACAGACAATTGCAATTTAAACATGATGGAGATAGTAACCCTCATTAGGGTGGTGACATTTAGCAAAGTTTGAAAAAGTGGAGAAAACTAGCATGAATATTTGGGGAAGTACATTTTGAGTAGAAGTCGGGACTGTCTGGGACATTCTAGAAACAGCAAAGATATGTGTGTGGTTTGATGTGGACCAAGTGAGGCAGGAAAACATGGGAGAGGAACTCAGAGAAATATTAAGGGGCCAGATCACATATTTTCATTTCCCTGCTGGTTAATGGTGTCAAACATCTTTTCATGTGCCATTTGTATATATTCTTTGTGAAGTACCTAAGTATTTCCTAATTTTGAAATTAGTTTGCTTGTTTCTTCACTATGGAGTTTTAAGAGTTTTTATATTTTTTGGATACAAGTCGTTTGTTGGACATGTGTTTGCAAATGTTTTATCCCAGTCTGTAGTTTGTCTTTTTATTCTCTAAATAGTCTGTTGCAGGGCAAAGGTATTCAATTTTGATGAATTCCAATTTATCAACTTCTTTTATGGATCTTGCTTTTGGAGTTCCATCTGAAAATACTTTGCTTAATCCCAGGTCATAAATACTTTCTTCTAGAAGTCTAATCATTTTAAAATTAGATTGGCAATTCATTTTGAGTTGATTTTTATATAAGGTATAAGGATAAGATTGAGTGTCATGTTTTGTAAATGGGTTCAAATAGTTCCCACTTTGTCAAAATAACTATACTTTTCCTATTGAACCACTCAGGTGCCTTTGTAAAAACCAAATGGCAATTATATGATGGAATATTATTTAGGAGGAAAAAAGAAATGAGCTATGAAGTCATGAAAAGACATGGATGAATCAAATACATATCTCTAAGTGAAAGAAACCAGTCTGAAAAGACTACATACTACCTGATTACAATTATATGGCAGTCTGGAAAAGGCAAAACTATAGATACAGTAAAAAGTTCAGGGGTTTCCAGGGGTTCAGAAGGGAGAGTTGAAGCATGGGTGATTTTTAGGGAGAAGTATAACTATGCTGTATGATACATAATTCCTGACATATGACACTATGCATCTGTCAAAGCCATTCAACATAGAAAACTTTACAATGGACCTTAATTTATGCAAAATTTTAAAAATTACTTAGGATGACAGGGGATCCCAGGAGAAAATATAGAATGTGACTGTATTACAAATATATAAAACACCTCACTGGAAGAGGAAATGCCGACCTAAGAGGCTTTGGAAATTAGTGGAGTTTGTAAAATTAAATGTAAAAGAAACTTTATTGAAATGCTATGCTCAATCACTTCTAAGTGATTTTGGCTAAGATGGTGTGTAAACACTATGCTCTGGTTGATAAAGTTTTTCCCATGCCAGAAAAGATTAACAAATCCAACTCAGCTATACATGTATCTTGGAATTAAACAATTAAGTATATAAATGGTGAATGATGGGAGCCAGAGTTCCCATTGTTGGAGTGGGAGTTTACAGATAAGCAAGAGACAGAGCTAGAATGATCCATATGGTAATGGAAATAGAGTTGGAGACATCATTATTAACTCATGTTTAGCTTAAAATAAATTAAAGTGATTTAATTTGCTGAAATAATGCTGAAATATCTATAGACAGATGTATAGACACTGTAGACACACATATATTTCTATGATCCATCAACTGAGAAGGCCTAGAGTCAGTGACATCTCAGTAGCAGTGAACAAACCTAATGCCCATGTCTTGGTTTCTAATACTATTATCCAAGAAAAAGAACCAGGTCTTTTTGGAAAATGGGGAAATAGGGGGTTTTAGGACTGGGATAGAATATACAGAAGAGGTGCCTAACAGGAAATACACAAGATATGCCAGGAGCATCTTGTAGTGCCAGGAATTAAGGAAATACTTTCAAAAACAAAAAACCCCATCAGGGCACATGAAAGTGAAACAGGAGCCAACTGAAAGAGAGCCCGATGTTCCAACTTGAAAGAATTTGAGCAACAAAACAAAATAGTATTAGATTATAACCCATAAAATAAATATCCATAGGCCCATACTGATCGAAATAAATTAATTAATAAATAAATAGGGAGAAGAGCTAAGTCTTCCACACAGAATAGTTCCAAATGATTTGCATACTCTTCCTTCAAGGAGGGGGAACATAACTCCCTACTCCTTAAGTGTAGACTAGGTATAGTGAGTTGCTTCTAAAAAGAAGGTATGGAAAAGAAGGGAAATGAGCTACTTCTCAGTTGAGAAATGACAAAACACAATTTCAGCCAGAGGATCAAAGTCAACAACAACAATGATAAGCCAATTAGTAGTATGTTCTCTTGATGATGAACATGATGAAAAAGGCACATTACCTCTATGGTCTTCCTCCCCAAAAAACCTAACTCCATTCTACGATAGAAGCATCAGGAAAATCCCAGTTGGGGGGAATCTACGAAAGATCTAATAGTACTCTTCAAGACTGTCAAGTTCAATGAAAACAAGGTAAATCTGAGAAACTGCCACAACCAAGAGAACCCAAAGTACACATGACAAATAAATGTAATGTGTTTATAGTATAATGTGTATCCTATATGGAACCCAGGAAGAGAAAAAGAACTTCAGGTAAAAGCTGAAGAAAATCTTTTTTAAAAGTTGTGGGGGGTGGGCACCTGGGTGGTTCAGTCAGTTAAGCATCTGCCTTGGGCCCAGGTCATGATCCCGGGGTCCTGGGATCAAGTTCTGCATTGGGCTTTCTGTTTAGTGAGGAGTTTACTTCTCCCTCTACCCCCATCCCTGCTCATGATCTCTCTCTCTCCCAAATAAATAAAATCTTTTTTTTAAAAAAAGCATGAACTTTAGTTAATAATAATGTATCAATATTGGATCATTAATTGTAACAAATGTACCATATTAATGTGAAATGTTAATAATAGGAGAAACTGTGGGGATGGGGTGTATAGGAACTCTTTTATCTTCTCAGTTTTTCTGTAGGTCTAAAACTGAAAATAATTTATCATTAAAATAAATAAGATGCTTGGGATGCCTGGGTGGCTCAGTTGGTGAGCGGCTGCCTTCGGCTCAGGTCATGGTCCCAGGGTCCTGGGATCGAGTCCCCCTATTGGTTTTGTTTCCCTGGAGAAACCTGACTAAAACAGGGTTTAGCATAACATTCTCTAAAGTAAATCTCCTCACCAAATCCTCTCCTGTCAGGATTTTGACCCCTTTCTACAATTTCTATTTGACTGAATGATTCCTGTCCTTTAAATAGCTATTTTAATCTGGCATCTTACTTAGTTAAGGAGCATCTATAACATCCTTGTGCCTTCGAAAAATCCTATTGCAGAGTTCTCTTATAGGTATTAATAGGTCTAGCAGAACAGAAGAAGAGCTGTGCTCAGGACAAGGAGACTTCACAGAGGAGGGACCTCACAACCAGAGACAAGGATAGGATCCATGGCGATCCGAGGCCGATGTTAGCATTTGGGGGACCAAAGCAGCAATTCAACAGCATGGGTATCAACCCGGGACAAACAGCCCTGAGAGATTAGTGCCAACCCTGAATTGACTGCTTTGTAGCTACAAGAGATGGTTTCAAACTAGAAGAGTCCCAGTTGAAGTGTGAGTGACAATTTGTGAGGGTTTTTTTCTTCTACTAGAGGGAATAACTAAAATAAAAACATGAGAGCAATATGAAATTGGTTTTGGAAAACAAAAAAAGCTATATGTTTATTCACATCTGAGTCATAATGAGAATTTTGGCTTTTCTGATTTTATTTCAGAGGGAAGGTTGAGTAACTGCAGGCTACTTGATAGTTTTGACTGTCATAAATCAACCACGATATAAGTTATGCATGAGTGTATCATGAATTCGCATAGAATGTGGAAAAGCATGGAACACAAAGATAATCAGCACCCAAAGGTGAAGCAGGACAGAAAATAATAACTACAAAATGATGAGGTCCAGGCATTTCCATTAACTTATTCTTGGATTACCTGGAAATGCCTGAATCTTTGGAGAGGACAAATTGTAAGGAAATCTTGGAACAATAACGTAGTTAGAACTGCATTTTTATTGTAGTGTGTGTGTGTGTGTGTGTGTGTGTGTGTGACATGCATAAATGCATACTTATAAAATATTCATTATATATTCCTGAGGTAAGAGAGATAGGTCATAAAATTCATTTATTTCCAGATATTAATAGCCCCAAACAGTGATGGGTCCTGGAAGTTGACATTTTGAACACTTCTGTCTTTCATGCAACCAAGACTGACAGCATAGTATAATAGTTGAAAGCACATAATCTGGGTGTTTCAAATCACAATTCTTTCATTTAATAGTATTGTGACCTTGGGAAAGTTATATAACTTCTCTAAGTCTCATTTCCTGATGGGTAAAAGAGGAATAACAGTAACTACTTCATAGGGGTGTTACAAGGATTAATGAAGAGACATAATATCCATAGGTAGCCTTAAAATAGTGCCTGGAATATAGTGAACTCTACATAAAGATTTGCTAAATAAAACTAGGATGGTCACACATATAAAGATCATAATAAAAAATTGTGTAAATTGTGTTTTTTGTTTTATTTTGATATTTCACTTGCTTTTGCTCTTCTAAACCAATCCTTTCTCTTTATCACATTCAAAAAGGGGAGGAGAAATCTCCATTTTAAAGTTGCTTAAATAAAATGTCACAACTATAATTAAAGTTGAGGGTCCAGTACACTTTTAGAAGTTTGGGAACAACACTAACATCAAGGTATTGTAAGATTGTGGAGATATTAAATTGATATTTAAAAAGAAAATAAGGGAACTGAGAAATGTCAGTCTTTCATAGAGAAAATATAAAAATATAGTGGAGGTTTGAAATTCAAACTACCAAACTTTCCACTCACTAGTGTTTTCCCATTTGACTGAAAGATTCCTCTCCTTTAAATAGGCTGTTTTATTCGGGCACCTTACTTGTTAAGAAGCATTTATCACATGCTTTGAAAAATCCTATTTATAAAGGTGATTTTTTTTCTTAATTCTAGATATGGTTTGTGATCCAAGGTTTGGTCAATCTTCTATCTACAATAGTCAATGAAAATTGATAAATTGGAAGGGTTTACCTAGTACACTATAGGGTTTTTAATTAAAAGTGGGTATCATTAGGTTTAATATACTATTTTTAATGACAGGGGAGTGAACTCAAACATTATTCAAGACTTCCAGAGTTGGGAGGGGGGGAGAAGTTGCCTAACTCTCAGCTAACCAAAACTTTAAAAAAATTTAATTATGCAGGATACCCCAACATTCAAGTTTATCCACGTTTTATTACTATGTCCTGATTTTGCTTTTGCCATATTGCTTATCATGTCCTCCATTCTAATTTTTTATGCTGGCAAAATCAGTGAAAATGAGTGTAATTCAGTAATGTGCTTGTTAACAAAAACAAGACACATTTCAGCTACTGGTAACACAAAAAATAACCACCCAAGGGCATACTCATAATAAAAGTTCACAAAGAAGTTCAGTAGCTTAGTTCTTTCTGTGAGGAGAGTGTGGTTTTCCATACAAACTAACCCAGAATTGAGAAATGGGAATATAACGGCCCTCATCAAAAGCATTCAAAATGAGGTAGATCAGGACATGTGCGAAAAGATATCATGACATCTGCACACCTGGCTTGAGGGACCTGGAGTCTGTGGTCATCACCACTTGTAAACTTTGGGATTTCCCACAGTTATTTATACAAACAGGGCCTCACATCATTATATCCTCATCAGTGCTGCCACTATCTGCCTCTGGCCACCCAGAATGCTAAAATAGGAGCATCTTCAGGAGACTGAAAAGTTATAATTTTCCTTCCTAGGGAACCCTGGCTAGAGGCTGAGAATCTCCTGAACATTTGTCTTCAGTTTCTCTTGTTTGTCCTTTGTCCGGAAAGGTCATTATCTGCTCCTCAGAAGCATCATGCTAAGTCTCTTCTTTGAGATATATACATATAAATTCTCTTGTGAAACGCGCAAAGGAGGCAACCTTGAGCATAAATGCTTGGAGAATATTCTTGTCTTAGGTTGGTTTCTACAAAAGAATACAATAAACCAGGTGGCTTCAACAACAAACAGTACTGGAAGCTGTTCTGGAGGCTGGAAAATCCAAGATCATGGTACAGGCAGGTTTAGTTCCGGGTGAAAGCCCTCTTGCAGATTGCTATCTTCTTGCTTTGTCTTCACATTGGAGAGAGAAAGAGAGAGAGAGAGAAATTACTCTCTTTGGTTTCTTCTTATAGGAGGTCTTAATCTCATGTAAGAACTCTACCCTCCTGATCTCATCTAAACCTAAGCACCTCCCAAAAGCCCTACCTCCTACTATTGTCATATCAGGGTTAGGGTTTCAACATAGTTATTTTGACAGGACACAAATATTTAGTCCATAACAATTTTTCTATCTGTCCCTACTTCCAATATCACTAGATGCTATCCATACTATCACTCTTCTTTTTATATTATACTCTCTGGCCTGGCAAAGGGACAGTTTTGATAACACAGATAAGTAGTAGTTTCTGATCTTTCTCTTTAGCATATATGATTCAGAGAAAATCAAAGATTAAAATGGGACAAAATGATTTCAGTAAAAAGATCAGATTTTGAAATCAGTATCTTCTTTATTTTGTGTAAATTGCTTAATCTTGTTTCCTCCTCTGTCAAATGAAGTAACAATAATACCTACTTCTCAAATTGTGCTTTGGATATTAAATAAGATCCATTTGGTGATTCCTCCCAGTACTTCTTGAGTGCCTACTCTGTGCAGATACTGTAATATACACACTCGGGATAGCACAGTGAAGAAGACTGTCAAAATCTCCGCATCACTGAGCTTCCATTCTAATTGGTGTGATAAACAAATACGTGCACTTCACAGTTAGGCAGTGCAGAAATTTTGTAGAGAAACAAAAGCAGTGTAGAAGCCTAGAGAGTGACAAAATGTACTATTAGGGATAGGGTGGTCAGGCAAGACCTCTTTTTGGAGAGGAATTTGAGTAGAGACCTTAAAATGACAGAATAAGCCATGCACAGACATGAAGCGATTTCTAGACACAGAATAGGAAGAGCAAATTCCAGAGAGATGGAAACTTCTTGGGGTCTTCAAGGAATTAATGAGGAGGTCATTGTGGCTCGTGTACAGTGGTCAGTAGGGAGACAAGGGGAAAATGAGATCTGAAAAATAAGGGGAAAGGAATCGAGACAGATCATAGAGAGTCTGGCACAGAGTGAATAATCAAAGCATAGCTATTCCTGACACATTTCGTCCCTGTATTATTGATGAAGGTTGGGATTAGATGATTTCCCTTCATATTGTCAATGAGTCCTCTTTCAAAAGAAGAGGCGATGGTCCTGTCACTTTCCCCAATACTATCAGTACCGTATTTGGGTTCTCATTGACCCTGGGCTTTCAGCAAATGATCATTTCTTTTCCTCTATCCAAAGTCATGTTCATCCTAATGAAGATACATCATTGGCACTTGCTTCCTGCATGGCTGGGAAAGAGCAGTAGAACCAAAAGCCCCCATCCAGATGGAGGAGCTCAGTAGAACATCTGCTTTGCGTGTCTGTCACCTCCCTACCTTCTGCTGCTGTGTTAGCTGCCAGCCATTGCAGCAGTTCCTGAATCAGGGGACCCTCCCCTTCTGGTGTTTTCTTAGAGCTTTGTCAGATTATTCTGTACTGTTATTTCCAACAGCATCACGCTATCTTTCTTAAAACTGTAGGAAGATCCTGATGGAAATCTGTGCTTTAAAAAAAACTACACTATTTGATCTCCAAAACAGATCCATTAAGCCATAGCCACACTTGCAAATGTCCTATCAGCTGGCATCAGGCAGTTAATCCATTGCATCAATTACACGGATGACCTATACTGGTCCATATGAGACTGAAGAAACAAAACAGCTATGGAGAACCCATTTGTCCCTCTCCAACTCCTTGTGCTTCTCAGGTCCACCACTCTCTAATCCTTGCTATAGCTCCTTTTACTCTACTTTTGAAGCTCTTCTAATTCATAGTTACATGTCACTGAGATTGATTATTTTATTAAATACCTATCTCCCTCCACTAAGCTGTACTAACTAGGAAGCAAGGGAATCTGTTTTCCTTATTTCTTGAATCCTAGCACTTTCCGTTCCAAAGCTAATGCTTATTCTACTGCTTTCTGGACCAACTTGTCAAAGAGAAGATAACCATTTAAACCTAAACATCTCTTAATATAAAGACTGCCTATATGGGTTTTTTAAACCTATGCCATTTGCTTCTTTTTATATAGGAGAAGTAATAACATCAGTTCTTTCAAGCATGAGTTTGAGCTAAGAACGGAAAGAAGGGCTGAGACACCCATTATACATGTTTTGCACAACACTTTGCAAAACCAAAAACTTTGATCTTTTCTTCTCATTGAAGGTATATCCAAAAACCTTGACTGTGGACATAAACAAAAGGTAAAAATGGACCTAGTGGATCTACTGCTTCTATGAGCCTACCTAATTCGTTCAGTGAAAATGAATATCTACTTGTTTACTTATGATAGGTTCTACTTGAGTTCCTTGGTACCAATTCCAAATTTTAAATGAATAAAAAAGGCAAAACCCTGCTCTGTTGCAACATCATCCCTTCCTAAAAAAAAACAAAAAACAAAAAACAAAAAACTATTTTTATAAATGCACTTAATAACACTACCATAAATTCATGAGTTTTTTAAAAAGCATTACTTCATACTTGAGGAAAAAGAATAAAAGAATATCATTAATCTACCCAAATTATAAATTCCCATGAAAAAATAATAAGAAAGAAGGAAAGACAGGAAGATATAGAAAGTAAAAAGGGAAATAAAAAGAGAAGTAGAAAAGACATAGAAAGATAAGGCACCATTGAGAAAGCAGAGTACTCAGTCATAAGTCTTAGACTTACAAGTAGGGATTCTGTGTGAAATCATCACATCATTCTAATGCAGATTCAGGAAAATGTAATAGTATTAGCCCCTACAACTAACCTCTAAATTAGTAAGGATTTAAAACACATAAAAGTGATGTTTGATATTCGGATCACAGTAGAAAAATTGTATCAAATGGTGGGCAGCAACTTTATTTCTTTAATAAAAGTAATACATATTTTTAATCCACTGTATGTAAGCCACTGGAATCCCTGTCTCCATAAAATTTAGATATTAGCAGAGAAAGGTAATCAACAACTAACAAATATAATCAGTACATTATATAATCTGTTGGAAGATGACAAATGCTTGAAAAAGTAAAACAGAAAGGAGTTAAGAATGCAGGGACAGACAATTGCAATTTAAACATGATGGAGATAGTAACCCTCATTAGGGTGGTGACATTTAGCAAAGTTTGAAAAAGTGGAGAAAACTAGCATGAATATTTGGGGAAGTACATTTTGAGTAGAAGTCGGGACTGTCTGGGACATTCTAGAAACAGCAAAGATATGTGTGTGGTTTGATGTGGACCAAGTGAGGCAGGAAAACATGGGAGAGGAACTCAGAGAAATATTAAGGGGCCAGATCACATATTTTCATTTCCCTGCTGGTTAATGGTGTCAAACATCTTTTCATGTGCCATTTGTATATATTCTTTGTGAAGTACCTAAGTATTTCCTAATTTTGAAATTAGTTTGCTTGTTTCTTCACTATGGAGTTTTAAGAGTTTTTATATTTTTTGGATACAAGTCGTTTGTTGGACATGTGTTTGCAAATGTTTTATCCCAGTCTGTAGTTTGTCTTTTTATTCTCTAAATAGTCTGTTGCAGGGCAAAGGTATTCAATTTTGATGAATTCCAATTTATCAACTTCTTTTATGGATCTTGCTTTTGGAGTTCCATCTGAAAATACTTTGCTTAATCCCAGGTCATAAATACTTTCTTCTAGAAGTCTAATCATTTTAAAATTAGATTGGCAATTCATTTTGAGTTGATTTTTATATAAGGTATAAGGATAAGATTGAGTGTCATGTTTTGTAAATGGGTTCAAATAGTTCCCACTTTGTCAAAATAACTATACTTTTCCTATTGAACCACTCAGGTGCCTTTGTAAAAACCAAATGGCAATTATATGATGGAATATTATTTAGGAGGAAAAAAGAAATGAGCTATGAAGTCATGAAAAGACATGGATGAATCAAATACATATCTCTAAGTGAAAGAAACCAGTCTGAAAAGACTACATACTACCTGATTACAATTATATGGCAGTCTGGAAAAGGCAAAACTATAGATACAGTAAAAAGTTCAGGGGTTTCCAGGGGTTCAGAAGGGAGAGTTGAAGCATGGGTGATTTTTAGGGAGAAGTATAACTATGCTGTATGATACATAATTCCTGACATATGACACTATGCATCTGTCAAAGCCATTCAACATAGAAAACTTTACAATGGACCTTAATTTATGCAAAATTTTAAAAATTACTTAGGATGACAGGGGATCCCAGGAGAAAATATAGAATGTGACTGTATTACAAATATATAAAACACCTCACTGGAAGAGGAAATGCCGACCTAAGAGGCTTTGGAAATTAGTGGAGTTTGTAAAATTAAATGTAAAAGAAACTTTATTGAAATGCTATGCTCAATCACTTCTAAGTGATTTTGGCTAAGATGGTGTGTAAACACTATGCTCTGGTTGATAAAGTTTTTCCCATGCCAGAAAAGATTAACAAATCCAACTCAGCTATACATGTATCTTGGAATTAAACAATTAAGTATATAAATGGTGAATGATGGGAGCCAGAGTTCCCATTGTTGGAGTGGGAGTTTACAGATAAGCAAGAGACAGAGCTAGAATGATCCATATGGTAATGGAAATAGAGTTGGAGACATCATTATTAACTCATGTTTAGCTTAAAATAAATTAAAGTGATTTAATTTGCTGAAATAATGCTGAAATATCTATAGACAGATGTATAGACACTGTAGACACACATATATTTCTATGATCCATCAACTGAGAAGGCCTAGAGTCAGTGACATCTCAGTAGCAGTGAACAAACCTAATGCCCATGTCTTGGTTTCTAATACTATTATCCAAGAAAAAGAACCAGGTCTTTTTGGAAAATGGGGAAATAGGGGGTTTTAGGACTGGGATAGAATATACAGAAGAGGTGCCTAACAGGAAATACACAAGATATGCCAGGAGCATCTTGTAGTGCCAGGAATTAAGGAAATACTTTCAAAAACAAAAAACCCCATCAGGGCACATGAAAGTGAAACAGGAGCCAACTGAAAGAGAGCCCGATGTTCCAACTTGAAAGAATTTGAGCAACAAAACAAAATAGTATTAGATTATAACCCATAAAATAAATATCCATAGGCCCATACTGATCGAAATAAATTAATTAATAAATAAATAGGGAGAAGAGCTAAGTCTTCCACACAGAATAGTTCCAAATGATTTGCATACTCTTCCTTCAAGGAGGGGGAACATAACTCCCTACTCCTTAAGTGTAGACTAGGTATAGTGAGTTGCTTCTAAAAAGAAGGTATGGAAAAGAAGGGAAATGAGCTACTTCTCAGTTGAGAAATGACAAAACACAATTTCAGCCAGAGGATCAAAGTCAACAACAACAATGATAAGCCAATTAGTAGTATGTTCTCTTGATGATGAACATGATGAAAAAGGCACATTACCTCTATGGTCTTCCTCCCCAAAAAACCTAACTCCATTCTACGATAGAAGCATCAGGAAAATCCCAGTTGGGGGGAATCTACGAAAGATCTAATAGTACTCTTCAAGACTGTCAAGTTCAATGAAAACAAGGTAAATCTGAGAAACTGCCACAACCAAGAGAACCCAAAGTACACATGACAAATAAATGTAATGTGTTTATAGTATAATGTGTATCCTATATGGAACCCAGGAAGAGAAAAAGAACTTCAGGTAAAAGCTGAAGAAAATCTTTTTTAAAAGTTGTGGGGGGTGGGCACCTGGGTGGTTCAGTCAGTTAAGCATCTGCCTTGGGCCCAGGTCATGATCCCGGGGTCCTGGGATCAAGTTCTGCATTGGGCTTTCTGTTTAGTGAGGAGTTTACTTCTCCCTCTACCCCCATCCCTGCTCATGATCTCTCTCTCTCCCAAATAAATAAAATCTTTTTTTTAAAAAAAGCATGAACTTTAGTTAATAATAATGTATCAATATTGGATCATTAATTGTAACAAATGTACCATATTAATGTGAAATGTTAATAATAGGAGAAACTGTGGGGATGGGGTGTATAGGAACTCTTTTATCTTCTCAGTTTTTCTGTAGGTCTAAAACTGAAAATAATTTATCATTAAAATAAATAAGATGCTTGGGATGCCTGGGTGGCTCAGTTGGTGAGCGGCTGCCTTCGGCTCAGGTCATGGTCCCAGGGTCCTGGGATCGAGTCCCGCATCGGGCTCCTTGCTCAGCAGGGAGCCTGCTTCTCCCTCTGCCTCTGCCTGCCACTCTATCTGCCTGTGCTCACTCTCACTCTCTCTCTCTCTCTGACAAATAAATAAATAAAATCTTTAAAAAAAAAATAAATAAGATGCTCAAGTGCAAATAAAATCAAATGGTCATACTTGTGTTGATCTATTTCTGGACTCTCCTCCAGTCCATTGATCTATGTATTTATACTTTTGGCAAAGGAGAAAGAAACTATATAAAATTTATGTTAATTCTTCTTTACATGTTTACTAATGAAACTACCTGGACTATAGATTTCTTTTACAGCTTTTTTTTTTTTTTAAGATTTTATTTATTTATTTGACAGACAGAGATTACAAGTAGGCAGAGAGGCAGGCAAGCAGAGAGAGAGGAGGAAGCAGGCTCCCTGGAGCAGAGAGCCTAATGCAGGGGCTCAATCCCAGGACCCTGGGATCATGACCTGAGCTGAAGGCAGAGGCTTCAACCCATTGAGCCACCCAGGCGCCCCATTTTTACAGCTTTTTAACAATGTATTCAGCTTTTTAATAGTGAAAGGACTATTCAAGTTACCCATTTCATCTTCAATGAGTTTGGTAATTTGTATTTTTTAAGGAATTAGTACATTTTACCTCTTTTTGAATATTGAATTTGTGTGCATAGAGTTGTATGTAGGATTTCTTTAATGTCCTTTTAATGTCTGAGGGTCTGTAGTGATACCTACTTTTTTTTTTTTTTAGTTCCAGAGGTAGAATTTAGTGATTCATTAGTTGCCTACAACACCCAGTGCTCATTACTTCACAGGCCCTCCTTAATGTCCATCTCCCCATCAGTCTCCCCTCCAGCTACCCTGTTTGTTTCCTATAGTTAAGTCTCTTATGATTTGCCTCCCTCTCTGTTTTCATCTTTATTTTTCCTTCCCTTCCCCTATGTCCATCTGTGATACCCACTTATTTTATTCCTAATATTGGTAATTGGTATCTTTTCCATATTTTTGTTTGGTCAGTCTTACTAACAATATCTGTATACTTTTGACACTTCAGAGATTTCCTACAATAAACATTTGTCATTTTATAATTAGAAAACATACCACTTAAAAATTGCTTGTTTCTTCATTTAAATTGCAGATAACGTTTACAACATGGGGTTGATACATGAGTTAAAAGTGGTAATGCATATAAAAGTTCTGAGCAATTTATAGACAGATGCTCTTCTGATTATAAGTAAAGGAAGAGAGTTGAATAACTAAATTAGAAGAATATTATTATCCAACTTAGGAATAGATGGCAATATTTATATTATGACTTTATGGGTTTAAGAGAAAAACCTACATTTTCAAACATGGTTTCCTACAACATTTCGAATAAGGTTGTTCACAATTATATACATGACATTTATTTACTTGAAATTCTTAATCACTTTTGAAAGTGACTAGTCACAACTAAAAATTCAAAAATCTTTGTAAATAAGTATAAAAGAACAGTAGAAGATAGCCAGTTGTCTCATTAATTCTGAAATAGCCAATGTATTTCTTTGAAGACCAGTCACCTAAACTAAACCCTACTACATAGTTAAATTATTTATATTATTTAGGTCCCCAGGTAGATTACCTGTGGGCCTAGAGCATGCTGGCTTATTCATCCTATGTTTCAGATTAAAAAATAAAATAAAATAAAACTAATACAATCCTGCCCTGGAAAAAAAAAAAAAACTAGTTCAAATAATATAATACTTCTAAACCTCACCTTTTATATTAGTATAGATTTTAGAGGCAAATAGGAGGGTAGGGCGAGAGGAATTATACCTTCCTTTAAAGCATTTAAGGTGAGATGGTACAAATACTCTATCCCCAAAAAAGATTTGCTAAATTCCCCACCCTGTGAAGTCCAGAAACACTCTATCTGGCATTTGGAAGATGCCACTCTATGAAGAAGTGATCTCCTAAACACTGAGCTCTCAGAGCCCCATGAATTTACAGGTAAGAATGAGGAGAGAGAAATGACAAGATAAGAAGGATTCCAATTGTAGGAGAAAAAAGAGCATTAGATGAAGCCAACACATTCAGCTATGATTTATGCAATACCCAAGTACTAACTCAAGCCAACAGCATACTTCCAGGCTATATGTAACTACCAAATTACCATAAATTAAGCTCAGGCAAAAAATAAGGCCATAAAATGGACATTTTGCAGTGGCTATTGACTACGATGTTCTGTTTGCATTAAATCTTCTGAAACATTGTTACTTTGTCAACTGAATTAGTAATTGGTGTCTTCTTGGGAGGGAAATATATAATACTTCAAACTTTGTATATATTACTCACCACAATTAAAGTCACTTGCTGTAAGAAGCTGCTATCTATATGCATCAGACTAATTATTTTGTGCTTTTTTACTAAGATAATGGGACACTACTGCCAGTGGGCAAATCCTGATCATACATTATACCACACTTCCTAGCAATTTTTGATGAAAACTACAGGTGGAGACAGATTATAATGGGAACATCTAATTGAAATTCATCTCCATTTTGCTTCAGATGGAAGACATGCTGCTTGAGCCCTGAAACATATTCAATTTCATTCAAATTGGATGCAGATTTTTCCGGCAAAACTAAATTCAAAAAACATATATTTCAAAAGGTCCTGGAAGAGATAGAGGAGTACCACAAATGTTGACCACTCAGGTTCATTAAGCTACTGCTTTCCAAGGTAGGAATAGAAAACTGAACTTCTGAAGAAAACTATTATCTTTGTCATACCACATTGCACTGGCAGTTAGGAAGTCCAAGGCTTCACAAAGACCATGAGGAATACTGTCCAACCCTTTAATAAATTTCTCTAACAGTCCACAGTCAGGTCTCTTCATTCATGTGCAGGGCCTCACTGTCTCCTTTTTCCATGTCCACCTCTGGCACTGACTCCTAGGGTAGAAGACGGAGATTCTCCAGTGAGATAATGAGTAGGAAGACATCTCCTTCCTGGGCCAAAAAAAATTTATGTACAAACACACTCATACTCGTACACACACACATACACACATTCTTCTACACACTCATACATTCATACGTATATGAACATACACATTCATATATAACATATACGCATGTGTATATATATATATATATATGTAGGGGGGTGTGTATGTATAATATGCGTATTTCCTTCCTTTGCAGTAAACCAAAACATCCCTCATTGGCAATAAGGTTGATAAGATGCTTATCAGATGAGTACTCAATACAATGTTACTTAAGATGAAACTTTTCTGAGTTATGTTTGCTAAATGCTAGATCATATTCTTCTTGAGAATAACTGATATACTCATAAATCCATGCATTTACTTCACCAATATTTGATGAGCACCATCTATGTGCCATGTACTAAAACACAGGCCAGAGAGAGGGCAGTGAACTCCACGGTCTTGGTCTTTAAGAAGCTTTCATTCTCGTGGGGATGAAACAAGCAGGTAAACGTGTCTGATTGTGATACGCACGAAGAGGAAAAATAACGCAGTGAAGAGAGTGATTCAGGTGGGCGCTCTGTATATGGTAGTCAGTGTAGTCTTCTCTTACAGGGTCATATTTTAAGAGATCTAGATGAAATGAGAGAGTAAGCCAGGCCAAAAACTGGAGGGAGAACACAGTAAGAAGAAGGAATGTCATATGTAAAGACTGGGAAGCAGGAGCATGCTGTCGCTGGAATATAGTGAGGGAAGGCGAGAGTGAAAGCAGATGAGGTCAGAGAGACAGCTGAGGAAAAGCGAGGGTTCAGCCTTATAAAGCTTTGGTAACTCCATTGGCTTTTCTTCTGAGCGGGATGGGAGCCACTGAAGGGTTATAAATAGAGGAACTACATGATAATCTTTACAGGGCTTCCTCTGCTTGCTCTCTAGGAAAAAGATGGAAGGAAGAAGGAAGAGACAGACAAAACATTTAGGATGTGACTAACTAATCCAGGGGAGAGATGATGGTGATTTGAACCAATGCCCTGCACTGCAGGTGGTGAGAAATGACCAGATTCTGGACATATTTTGAAAGTAGTGGCTTCTGGAATTGTTGGCAGATTTCTGTAGATATGTGGTGGGAAAGGACCCAAACTTTACTCCAAGCTTTCTGCCTAAGCAACTGGAAGGACTAAATGGCATGTAAAGTGCCTAGGATGCAGTAGGTACTTAGAAGATGTTGACAACTGGTATGCATATTATTCCCTTGGTGGGAGACCAGGACATGCCCAGGTGGCCTAATGAATTGCTGTAATATAAGTTTTTGTTTTTGAGTGGTGGTTAGTTCCCATCAGGAAAGGGGACTCTAAATGCCCAAAACTTCCTCATTGGGGGAAGGGGCTGGAGTCTTAAAACAGAAGCTACAGAAAAAATCTCCAGGAGATTCCATGAAGAGTTTCTATAAAGTTTCTTTCACTGCTGTATTTTAAAATGTGCTCAAATCTTCATAGGCAACATACTAAAATCAAAATTAATCCAATCCTTCTGATGTGGAGTTATAATTACTAATGAGCATTAAATGTATGCTTCAAACACAGTGAAATGAATGTTTAACATAAAACCAAAAGAAAGCAATACCACTGAATGCAATCTTTTAGGAAGTATAATAACGTAGTTTCTTTAAGGAGACATTCAGCATGAAGATCCTGTTGGTTACAAATACAAACAGTTTCCTCCAGAGTAAAAGTCACCTCAAGAATATAGAATGATACAGGGGTGCCTGGGTGGCTCAGTGGGTTAAGCCTCTGCCTTCAGCTCAGGTCATGATCTCAGGGTTCTGGGATCGAGTCCTGCATCGGGCTCTCTGCTCAGCAGGGAGCCTGCTTCCTCCTCTCTCTGCCTGTCTCTCTGCCTACTTGTGATCTCTCTCTCTCTGTCAAATAAATAAATAAAATCTTAAAAAAAAAAAAAAAAAGAGGGGCGCCTGGGTGGCTCAGTGGGTTAAAGCCTCTGCTTTTAGCTCTGGTCATGATCTCAGGGTCCTGGGATCAAGCCCCGCATCGGGCTCTCCGCTCAGCGGGGAGCCTGCTTCCCCCTCTCTCTGCCTGCCTCTCTGCCTACTTGTGATCTCTCTGTCAAATAAATAAATAAAATCTTTAAAAAAAAAGAATATAGAATGATACAGATCCACAATTACTTAATATGAGAGAATAGAACATCCTAAAAATATATTACTAAATGTAAAGTTGACAACCAGGTAGACAGTTATGATCTTCCAAAAGATTCTCCTTGAAGCCCTTTCAAAAGAAGGAATATGAACTGGCTGAACCATGGGCAGAGTACAGGAAGCCAATTCTAAAGATGTCACCTCTGTTCTTTAAGAGTTTCCAGTCTCTATGATGAAATTGTGGAGGAGGCAATTTTATACCAAGAAAAAAAGCATGTCTGTAAAACAAAACATACCTGCCTATTTGTCATTCACATATTGACACAAATGTGTAACTAGAAAATGTCATCTATACCAACATGAGCTAGATATTCTTTATTTACCCCTCCAGGTCCACTCTCTAGTTTCTCCATCTTGTTTGGTGTCTCAAGAGTCTGACTTCTATAGACCGCATTGCCAGGACTCTCTGGTCCTTTTGGTTTGGCCAAAAGCACCAGGAAGAGATCAAGGGGCAAAAGGTGGAGAGGTTTTTTCTCCCTGCTGGACCACAGATTGACAATGGCTGTCCATTGTTCCCCTCCACCAGTCCTCTTTTACACCTACAAGTTTCACCAGGGTCTGATAACTACTTCTTCCCCTTGCGCCTATTTCCCATGACTACTGGCTATGGATGCCTCGTTATCCCTTAAAAGTTCCTCTTAAACTTGGCCACACACTTGTATTAACATTTCTTTAATAATCCCTTTGAGTTTGCTGTTCCCCTGCTACCCAACTGACATACTGATCTCTAAACTTAATTCACAATTATTTGTAGAGCTAGGAAGAAACACAGATTCCCAGAGCCTATCCAAGACCTAATGAATCAGAATCTCTATGCTTGGAGCTAAAGAGCAAATAGCTTCAATAAACAACGTAGGTGATTTTGATGCAGCCAACTTGGCAACCATCACCAGACCAGCATGTGGGAAACCCTGCTCTGAGGACCCTTCCATGCCAAACTGAGGCATTTGAAAACTAATGTGATGCTTCCAGAATACAACCTTAGCCACACTTCCCTCTGACACCAGAGCAATCAGTACACAGAAAAAGTGGATTTTCTGTGGGGACATCAAAAGCCAAGGAAAACAAGTATATGGTCTAAAGTGAAAGGAGATACTCATGAGCACATTCAGTAAATGCTCAACTACCCCCTTCACATTTTATTAGATTCTCAATTGAAAATCACTTTTCAACCATTTTACAGGAAATGAAATGCATTTACACTTCCATCTGGTGCCAAAGTGAACAAAGTGGAAAATGCCGACTAGTTTAGGCCTGCCCAACTTTAGTTTAGAGTGGACACTGGAGCACCTAGTGCCCTTCAACTTTGGGAAAATGGAGCCTGTTTATTCCTGAACACCATGATCCTCTGGTAGGACCGGCAGATAAATAGAATCAAGAGCCTAACCTGCTCAGGTCTCATGAGATCTACTCTCCATTCTGAAGCCAAAGGCACCAGGAGATGGGCTAAGCTGACCATCTGCTCTTCTCTCTGATAATATGTAATTAAGTAATTTATTTATTCAACACTTGAACCCCTTCCTCTCACCTCCCATTAGTCAGGGCTGATTATGCCAGACCCAGCTGTAGGTAACATATTGCACACTCAGACAAGCTCTGTGCTACAAAGCACTCTGCTAGCCTCCTGGCTATTGCCACCTCTCAGACCTGACCATAGGAGTGACTGCATGAGGCTTGCTGCTCTGCTAGCTTTGCTTTCTTCCCCAATGCTTAGGCACCAATTTCCTGCTGTGCAATAAACCATTTACTGTGCATATTTAATTCATTTGTTCAAAGATGAATTTACCCACATCCTCTGTTCTCTTCCACCAGGACAGTTAGGCAACACCAATGGATTTCTCCCATCTGGTAAATTTTATCTAAAATACAAACAAACACAAATGTACACAGAGCCTGACACACAGCTATAGAGCACTGGGATTGATTCCACAAGCCTCCAGCAAAACATACAGCTGAAACTATGATTACATATAGCATATGCAATGTTTTGCATATTACATGTGATGTTTTACATAGCACATCTGTTTTTGTAGCCTGACCAACAAGTATTTCCTTTTTGCTGATAGTCACTTTTTTAATATTTCATGGGAGACTCCTTACTCTACATCCCTGCAGTATTATTGGGGCTGGCTTGATTCAAGGTTAGGCCAGCCCACTGAATGCAAATTCTAGAAATTTTTTTAATAGAGCTCTTTCCACAGATGTCTAGATAGCAAGGTTGCCCGGGTCACTGGTGATCATCCTGTCATCCTAGCATTAGCTTACTAAATAAAATCAATTCAACAAAACTGAAACTAAGATATGGAGTGACCAACTTCTAAGCAACCAAGACACCATCTGAGTACCCGGATCCAGCTGAAGCTACACTTATTCTGGGATTTCTCTGGTATATAAGCCAATAAATTCCTATCACTGATTCAATCACAGAGTTATTTTTTTTAACACTTGCAAACATAAAATTTTTATTAATATACTTTCCTTATTTTAAATGTAATAGGTCACTATGAAACCTCAATAACTTCTCAGACATGGATTGGGTAAATTCACCTGAACTTAGCACATTATTTTTTTTATAGAGATTGCACAAATGGAAAGTAAGCAAACATAAATGAGATTGCAAAAGGAACTTAAAAACAAAAACTTCAAAACCATAGATTCTTGGAAATAGGAAAGGGTTAAAAGATATTTAAGTACAATCTAATGACTGTTGATATTAGTTCTCTAACACTGACATTACTCAAGAGAGGCTAGAGGACACTTGCCCAAGATATTGTAGAAAGTGTTCTTAGAGCAAAGAAGATAGTTTGATGTTCACAAAGCTTGCTGTTGTAGGCTGAATAACAGACCTCCAAAGATAACCATGTCTTAATCCCTGGAATCTGTGACTATTACCTTATATGGGGAAAAAAATAACGTTGCAGGATATGATTACATCCTTACAGGATAAGGATCTTGAGATAGTGAGATTTTCCTGGATTATCCAGGTGGGTCCTAAATGCAATCACAAGTATCCTTATAAGAGGATGTTTTGCCATGCTAACTGTCCCTGTCATAACACACCACAAGTCTATTATTCCGGAAAGTGAAGTATCTAGAACACAATGCCATGTTCTAGTTAGGTCTTATCCTCACGGAATGGAAACTATTACCTCTACTAGTTCAGTCTCAAACTCCTTTAGGCCACTTTAAAAATACATTCTTAAACATGAAAAGGTGCTCAATATCACTAATCATCACAGAAATACAAATGAAATACCATCTCACACCTGTTAGAATGGCTATCCTCAAAACAAGATAGAACAAGTGTTGGCAAGGATGTGGAGAAAAGGGAATCTCTGAACACTGTTGGTGGAAATGTAAATTGGTGCAACCACTATAGAAAACAATATGAAGATTCCTCAGAAATATTTGAAACTGTAACTACCACGTGATCAAGCAATCTCATTCTAAGTATTTCTCCAAAAGAATTGAAGAGATATCTGCCCTCCCATGATCAGTGCAGCATTATTCACAATTGGCAAAATATGGAAACATCCTAAATATCTATCAATTAATGGATGGATAAAAAGATGTGGTACATATACAATGGAGTATTATTCACCCATGAGAAAGAAGGAAACCCTGTCTTTTGTAACAACTTATGCTAAGTGTAATAAATCACACATAAAAATATAAATATTATATATTACTTATATGTGGAGTCTAAAAAAGGTAAACTCACAGAAACAGAGACTATAATGGTAGTTACCAGAGGCTGGGTGGTAGGCAATGGGGAGATGTTGGTAAAAAGCATAAACTTCAAGTTATAAGGGGCACCTGGGTGGCTCAGTCATTATGCATCTGACTTCAGATCAGGTCATGATCCCAGGATCAAGCCCTTCATCAGGCTCCCTGTTCAGCTTCTACTTCTTCCACTCCCCCTGCTTGTGTTCCCTCTCTTGCTGTGTCTCTCATTGTCAAATAAATTAAATCTTAAAAAAAAAAAAAAAAACTTCAAGTTATAAGGTAAGTAAGTTCTGAGGATCTAATGTCCATCATAGTGATTATAGTTAATAATACTATATTATATACTTGAAATTTGCCAAGAGAGTAGATCTTAAATGTTCTCACCACAAAAAGACATGGTAATTATGTGATGTGATGGGTGTGTTAGCTAAAACTATGGTGGTTGGTGATCATATAAATGCATATAAATGCATCAATTTGACATGTATGTACCTTAAATTTACACAATGTTATATGTCAGTTATATCCCAATAAAGCTGGGGAAAAATACTTTCCTTGACTTAGCAGCGATGTCATGGAAAAAAATCACACATACTTTCAAAGTGAGGATAACATTCATAGGGTATACATGAAATAATTCAACAAGAAAAGTTAATTTTAGGAACTGCAGACAACAATAGCAAATCAAGTAACACAAAACATTTTTCTATAAAACATATAGATATTCTGGTTAAAATATCACAAGTATCCTTTTAAACACATATCTGCACTCAAATAAAAGTAAGAGAAATCCCCAGGGGTAAAAAATGAAGATAAAGGAAACTCAGTGATATATTATCATGTTGTCCTGGTTTGGTGATTGGGGAAGGGATTGGTCTGGTTTCAGTTAGCCCAAGGGCTTTGATTTTAATAGCTACACACATAGTACATAAGACCTGGAACCTATGAGATGAGGAGAGTTGGAAATGAGACCCTCATCCTTAATCCAGAATCTTTGGAGTACTGTTTTTTCAGTGAAATGGTGTTCTATATGCTCACTGGCACAGAAAAGGAACATGGAGGCTGGTGCAGTTCTAAATTTCAGGCATGAAGAGTGGGAGGAACCTCCCCTAAAAATTCTTAACCAAAGCTCATCTTCCCATGAGCTTCAGTTTTATTTCACACTCTCTTTGCAGAGTCCTGTATTCCTAAGGCATGAAATTAACATAAAAAGACATCCTGGAGCACCTGGCAGGAGAAAATGAGGAACATCTAGATGGAGAAAAACTCAGCCCAAACCACACAGAAACCCCTTAGATAAAGCCTCCACTGAGGATATACATGCAAGACAAAATTATAGAGCTGAATAGGAAAATTTTAGTATTCATGTTAAACCAGCAGATAGATGGAAGGAAGACCTCCAAGAACTTCTCATAACAGATGATAGATAAATAGATAGATAGATAGATAGATAGATAGATAGATATGCTTGAAATGATTAAACAGGCAGTGTATCGAAAGCATGCATTTAGTTCTGGTTCTTCCCAAACCCCTACTAAGATGATAGTAAAACTTTTACCTCCCTAAGGCATAAACTCACAGGTGTAAAAAGGGGAAAAAAATGAGAACAAAAACAGAAAAAAATGTGGATGATAAAAAGCTAATGGACTAGTGATAACTGATTAGCAGACAAAAGAAAGCTAGCAAGAGAAATTAGTAATGAGAAAAGCCAAGAAGTACCCAATTTACCCCACAGATGACAGCCACACAGTCAACAAGCCCCACCCATATGATCAGAATATTCACAACCCCACTGGTACATAGAAGCAGATAACCCAGGGATGAGCTATTTGAGAAAGAGGATGTAGAAGTCAAACTATACCTGAATTCCAACTCTGCAATTTTATACTATGTAACTTTAAGGCAAGTTATTTACTTCTTTATAGCCCAGCTTCTCATCTGTAAAATTGAAGAAATGATAGTAATCACCTGTGATATTTAATGTGAGAAGAATGAAATAAGTTAATATATATTAAATAAGTTAATATGTATAATCCACTAGAAGAGTGTACCACATAGTAGATGCTCAATAAATGTTTGCTACTAAAGTTGCCATTATTGTCTGAAGAGAGTTCTAACATAGAAGAGAGGACAAAACGAAGAAGTTAAACCAAATTGGAAGAAACAGAGATAATATAGGGCAAAAAAATTTTTAACTTTTAATAATATCTTCAGAGAGAGAAAATATCCCAGCTATTATGTCCAAGAAACAAGTGCAGACACTTACTTAATAATAATAATAATAATAATAGAGAATAAATTTTGCCAAAAGAAAGAATGGAAAATAGACTTCAAGAAATCTCTGAAGGCACTTCTGTAATGGTGGAAAAAGGATACCTGATAACCTTCTCCCCCATAAAAATTAATGGAATACTAGCAAAAATTGTCAAAATGAATTTATTCTGAACTTTGGAAATTAATCGATGACATAAAACTATTTGAGCGGTATTTATTCAGGAAAAACCCTGAGTTTAATTGGATAATGAGGTTTGTGGTATTCTAACTTGGCCTATTCCCAACACTATACCTAGTTCTGGAATAGCTTTGAAAACCAGTAGTCTAACAAAGATAGTAACCTTAGGGAGTTCATAATGGTATACTAGGAAATACCTAATTAACACAAAGCAAAACAGCAGTGGAGGAATAGGGAAACAAAAAGACAAAAAACATAAGAGATATAAATAGCAAACTTGTAGACATAAATCACTTGGCAGGGATTGCATTAAATGTAAATGTATTAAACACTCCAATCAAAAGTTAGAGAGTGACAGATGAAGAGATAAAAGAGATACACTTCAAAGTCAAAGACACAAATAGGTGGAAAGTAATAGGACAGTAAAAGATATACCAGGCAAAGAGTAACCAAAAGAAGTTAGAGTGATACTCATATCAAATAAAATAAAACTTAGGACAAAATTGTTACTAAAGACAAAGACATTTTATAATGATAAAAAGTAAATCTATCAAGAAGCCATGATTATAAACATATCGACTAAAAAAAAAAAACCCCAAATAAATGTAATCAAAACTGACATAATTAAAGTGAGAAATACACAATTCAACAAAAATACTTGCGACTTGAAAACCCCACTTTTAATAATGGATAGGATAATTAAACAAAATATCAACAAGAAAACAGAAGAGGTGAACAACACTATAAACCAGCTAGACCTCCCAGAGATCTATAGAACTCTCCACCAACAAGAGAAAAATATAATTATTGGGGGCACATGGAACATTCTCCAGGATATTCCAGGTGTTAGGCCATAAAACAAGTTTCAGTATATGTATAAGGATTTATATCATACAAAATATGTTCTCCAGGAACAATGAAATGTAATTAGAAATCAATAACAGAAGGACATTAAAGAAATTCACAAATACGTGGAAATCACACAATAAAGTCCTAAATAACAAATGGGTCAAGAGAAATCACAAGAAAAATTAGAAAATATATTAAAATGGATGAAAACAAAAACACAACATACTAAAATTTATGGGATGAAGCTAAAATATTCTTAAGAAGGAAATTTATAACTGTAAAAACCTAGACTAAAACGGAAGAAAGATCTTAAGTCAGCAACCTAACTTTCCACTTTAAGAAACAGGAAAATAAAAGAGCAAACTAAACCCAAAGTAGTCATAAGAGAAGAGAAGGGAAGGAAAGAGTAAAGAAGAGACTTCTCAGAAAATCAGAACATAAAGATGCAAAAACTGAAAAAAGGAAATTAAAGATAATAACATTAGAGATATAGTCCAGGAGATCCAACATCATAAAATGAATTAGAGAGTGAAGGAAATAGTTATAAATGAACCATCCAAACAAGAACCTATATTATTATTATTATTATTATTCAAGAAAATCCCCATAATGGAAGGATATAAGCTCCAAATTTATTTTTTTAAAGAGGTATGTGAATTTTTTTTTTAATATTGTATTTATTTACCTAGACAGAGCAAGTAAGAGACAGAGAACATGGGCGGGGGGGGGAGGGGGGAGAGGAAGAGGGAGAAGCAGACATACCCCCCTGAGCAGGGTGCCCGATCCCAGTACCCTGAGATCATGACCTGAGCCAAAGGCAGACGTTTAACTGACTGAGCCACCCAGTTGCCCCATAAGCTCCAAATTTAAAAGGCACATTAAGCTACCAGCAAAGTGGATGAAAATAAATGTACACTAAGACACATCAATGTGAAATTTCAGAACAGTAGAAAAAATACATCATAGCATAATTCATGACTTGATTGTGAATAGTGATTATAGAGCCATAATAATATAGTCATTGACCATAGGAATACCAATCTAACAAATTTCAATTAATTCTACTGAAAAAATAGGGAAATGGGAAGATTTTGTTTTGTGGTAGGGATCAAGCATGAAATAGAGCTAAATCCTTTCTTATTTGAAATTGCATAGATAACACTTAAAATTTAAAAATCAACAAAGTGCAGTGAAAGCATACTATGTAGAAGCATGCGGTTAAATTCTAAAATAAGTTCAAATAATTAAAGTGGTTTCTCTGGCAGAGCAAAACAAGGAGAGAAGAAAAGAGAGAAGCAGGATAGAGTAAAAGAACACGCCCCACTTTAAAAGGGCAGGACATTTTGAAAAATCCAGGGACAAGAAATATCCTTGCAGTGGGAAAGTCAACATATCTACAATGAAAGGTGAGGCATGATCATTGAAGAACAGACATTTAAGCCTTAGCAATATCCTAGAAGACATTCTTTTTTTCTACATAGAAATCATGGAGGCTCATTAAATCTATCTCTTCAAGGGAACGCCAAATGAGGACATTTAGAGACATTCAAACATTGACAGTGAGGGGGCTTTACCTCCCTACATCACATCCTCAAATAGCTGCTAGGAAAAAAAATTGTTGAAACAATAAAAATTCAGCTAAGCTCTGTGCAGATGCAAACTTCAAGAGATGCAGCAGAAAGATAGAGTTTTCTGTAGTTATCATAATACTTATGTCAAAAGAGAGACTAGACTACCCTGGCCACTGACAAAGACAACACAGGCTGGTGACCTGGATCAGGATAACAATAGATAGGGCCAAGAGGAAGAATAAGAGACTACTCTAGCTGCTTCTGACAAAGGGCATGATCTACATACTCATAATGGGCAACTAGCAATTAACAGCAAAGCTATATGTGGTTACATATGTATGTTATTTGTAATTTCTTGTGGGAGAGTGTGTATATTTACATAAGATACTTAGAAATTGTGCATAGTTGAGTATGCAGCATTAGTTCACAGCTCAATAAATGCTTTTGCTATTTTCATGAAGTTCTAGATTAGAACTTCTTATCAACTGGAATAAAATAGTAACCGTATTCATTCACTAGCTGGGCTCCACACTGAATAGTAAATTGGTAACTACTTCTTAACAAGTATTATCTATAAACTTTTTACATACCAACAAAAGAGTGAACTATTAATGATAGCTCTCTAAATTTTTCTTGACAGGCAGTATTTTACTTCATTTGGGATTACAATACATACTTGGGGGAAAAGAGCTGCTACTCTTTCAAACTATTCTTTAATACAATAGCTAGAAACCTTCCCTTTGTAGCCTAAATTTGGCCCACAGACCTATATTTACTTTTTAAGTATTATTATTAAATTGGGTGCCAAAATATAAAACTTGGAAGATTTTGCAATCCCCTCCAAAAAAAATCCAAATTTATGGATTCTCTGATTCTAAAAATGTTGTTTAATAGTTAGCTAGAGGTAAGTAAAAAAGGTAACCCTTCTTTACTCCACCCCCACCCCCAGCATCCTCCCTTGTCTACCTGGCCCATGGGCATCTAAGATTGGGAGCTTGGCTCTAACTGCAGGTACAGCCCATTCTCATGAAATCAGCTTTAGGCCAGATGGACCTTGTTTAGAACCACAGGTCTAGCTGACTCTATAGCTGATGTTGGGCAATTCACTTACTATTTTAAGCCTCAGTTAGTCCATTTTTGGCAAAATGGGAATAATTTTGTCTTTATCATAGGACTATTGTGAGGATTAACAGGAAAATTGCAAGTATTTCAAATGGTTGACAAATTTATTCAGTAAGTGATAGTTCTTCCCCTCTAACAGAACTCTTAACCAATTCAAAGACATTCATCATCGTCAATGTTTTGGCACACTTCTGAGTGACTTTACATGCAAGTGAATACACAAGGAGTGGTTGAGGGTAAAAAGCTGTGCATGACCCTTGCCTTCAAGAAGCATGTAAGCTAGAAGAGAAGGTAAAACCTAAGAGCAAAATGAGGTGGAACATGATACCACCGTACACCTATTTAACAATGGCCAAAATCTAGAACACTGGCAACACCAAGTGCTGACAAGGTTGTGAATCAGTAGGAACTCTCATTTATTGCTGGTGGGAATGTAAAATGGTACAGACACTTTGGAAGATAGCTGGTGGTTTCTTACAAAACTAAACACCATTCAGCAATTGCTCTCCTTGGTACTTACCCAAAGGAATTGAAACTTATGTCCACACAAACACCTACACATGAATGGTTATAGAAAGTTTATTCATAATTGCCAAGACTTGCAAGCAACCAAGATGTCCCTCAGTGGGTTAAAGGATAAACTATATATAGTTTATACTGAGGCATATACTGGCTGCTTCATATACTGCCTCATATACTGAGGCAATGGGGTATTACGCAGTGACAAAAAGAAATGAGCTATCAAGCCATGAAAAAAACACAGAGATACCTTAAGTACCTATTACTAAGTGAAAGAAGCCAATCTGAAAACGCTACATACTCTGTAATTCTAACTGTATGACATTCTGGAAAAGGCAAAACTACATACACAGTAAAAAGATCAGCAGTTGTCAAGCTTAAGGTGGGCATGGAGGAATGAACAGATAGAACACAGATTCTTAGGGCAGTGAAAATATTCTGCATGATACCATAATGAACATGTCACCATACACGTCCAAACCCATTGAATGAACTCCAAGGTAAACTATGGGCTTTGGGCAGTCAATCAGTTAGGTTCATCAATTATAACAAATGTAGCAACTCACAGGAGATGCTGATAATTAGGAGGCTATGCAGGTTTGGGGAAGGAAATATATGGGAAACTTCTGTATCTTCCCCCTCTGTTTCACAGCGAACCTTAACTGCTCTAAAAAAAAAAAAAAAAAAAAAGTAAATTAAAAAAACAATAAAGATGACAAGCAGGAGGGAAAATAAAAGGATAGAACATGATTAATGCAGAAGTAAAAACAAAATGAAATGACTGTACTGAGATCACATGTGATTAAACAAGTGTTACTGTATTTTGTACAAACCTTAGTGGTACCTTTCCTTGTGTTACCACCTTCCTCACCCTCACTTCCATCTCTGCCAGTACAGTGCAGAGAGGGGGTGGAGAATAAAATCAAGGCTTCACTTAAAAAACTGAAAAATCACCAGTCTTCACAGATTCACTCACTATATATCCAGCCATGTTCTCTACAAAGAGAAACAGCAGCTATTGCTGCTGTTTTAAGATAGGATGTCATACCTAGCTGTGGAATAACATTTAGAAGACTCTACTTTAGATCTGAGTATACATGGGGGAAAGAAGAAGGAGGCCAATTTTTAAGAACAATCTTACTTGTCTGATGGGACTCACACTTCATCTCAAACACAAATGTACTATTAAGTGAATCTAAAATAACTGATACAAATCTCTCTGCTGAGCCAGTGGGAAATTCCAACCTTTATAAGTTGGGAAGTGCTAAAACAGCAACCTTTTAGAAAAGAGTATCTATCTTTTTGAGCTGTTTCTGGGGAATTGCATATAAAGCATTCTGAAAACAAAAATACTTTCCTATTTTTCCAAGATCTGTTTTGCCAGCTTGATATGAGGCTGCCCAGGACAGATATTGCCATGGCTCAAAGTGTTTTCAGAATTATATTCACAGTTTAAATGTTTTCCAATATGGTGTTTGAACATCAAAACCAAAACAGCCCTCGAGGAAATGGGGGCGGGGGGAGAAGCATTCCTTAATTCTTTAGTTCCTATAAGATGTCTAAAGGAATTTATTTTCTCTACCAACATTCCTATCACTTAATAACTTGACAGAACTTTCTGAAAAATGTCTTTAGAAGATTTACATTTAGAAGAATGAGGCACAACATTTTGATTGACTATAGTAAGCCACAAAGTGACATATTCTGATTGATTTTATACAGAAAAGAAAAACCATATGCTAAATGTTTCTGTCTTCTTATGGATGGAAAGAGTAGTTATTGGTCAGGTCCTAGGACTTTCAGAAATGGTTAAGCACCCAAGCTTCATTTTCTAGTTAAATCTTTGAGTCATTTGTCTGATGATTAATTCAGTTTTGTAAAACGATTTTCTGGGGACAACTAACTTAGAATAAGAAGCCAATGACAAAATTTTAACTTTATTGGGTTTATATTTTGGCATGACTATCAAAAGATAACATTTAGAAGACTGTACTTTAGATCTGAATATACATGGGGGGAGGGAGAATTAAGAACATTTGGTGGAGGGGCACCTGGGTGGCTCAGTAGGTTAAGCCTCTGCCTTTGGCTCAGGTCATGATCCCAGGGTCCTGGGATCAGAATCTGATCATGTTGGCACCCTGATCTCAGACTTCTAACTAGCCTATGGTATTTTGCTATGGCAAAATCCTAACACAGAGTCCCAGAAGAAAGTATCATGCTCTAACATCCTTTAGAGACATCTTTTGTGATATGCGTGCCTGGCCCACATCCCTACTGCTGACAAGTGACTCCTCCACCCACAGATTATTGATGGGACGCACTTCCCTGTTCACAACTGACTGGCCTACAGGTAGACACCTCGTGAACCATGCTGCTCTGAGTCATACTGGAGCTTAAGGCAAAAGGAAAAATCAGTAATAGTGATCCTGTCTACACTTACAATTTCAGAATTTGTTTACCATGGAATTTTTGCATTAATTTTTATTTTGTTAGAACATTTGCATTGAAATAGTATTATCTGGATTATTGATCTTTTGGGGCATTGCCTTAAATTTTGCACCTGCAGCTTTATCACCTCACCTTAGTCTCATCCCTGCTGAAAAGCTAAGTGACCCCAGAATTTGGGAAATGGTCTAAGAAAGACTGGCAAGGGATCTTAAACTGGTAGCCTTAAAACTACCTTTGACCATAGCACTGTATGGGTATGTTTAGTTTTGCCATTAATAATGTTTAATTTAAATGTTTTTAAGCCAGAAATGCATTCTGCATATTGGCACTCCCTCACTCACTGTTAATCAAAACGAGGCCCAGCTCCTGAAAGCCTTTGGGCCTAACTCTGGCTAGTGAGTGGGAATGGTCACTGGGATTGAGAATGTGCAGTCTAGGACCCACTGATGCCACCGTTTTCTGCACAAGGGCAACGAGGCAGGAAAAAAAGCCAACTATAGAAAGAAAAATGAAGCAGATGTGCAGAGATGAGCAAAAAAGAGACCTTTTAAGAGAGATTGGAGTGTAAGTTTGACTGTGCTGACTTTGAACTTCCTACTCCCATCACCCACAGGCAGCTCTAATGCTACCTTTAGTCTGAACCAAAAATCCACGTCCCCTCTCAGTCCCCCACCGCTCCCGCCTCCTTCCTTCGTGATGGCTCCTGGCTTGTGGGAGCTACCAATCCAAATCAAGTCTCCTAATGAGGAGAAAGCATTTTCCTTTCTTACCTACCATATATTTACTCTGAAATGAGTAAATGACCAATTCACCAAGCAAATTCTGACCTGCACAGAGTCCCCAACCTGTAAAAACAGCAGCCATTTGGGAGGAGGAATGATTCTCCACTCCAAGTCTTTGTTGTGCAGTTCATAACCCCGTTGCACAGTGAATATAGTTAACGCTGAAAAACTGGCAAGCACAGAGAGGCTGGATGATGACAGCCTCCAAGAGCTATAAAGAAGGCTGCCCAGGCTCCTGCTGTGAATTACTGTTGTTATAATTATTCAGAATCAATTTTAATCAGGAAACAACACACCCATTTAAATAAAATGAAAATAAAAGCACCAGGAAGAAAACCAAAGTTTGATTCCAAGCAAAACTGAAGACTTCAGCCTCTACAAAGAAAACCTAATTCTGCCAAAATTTCATACATTTTACATTTAATTTTGCTCTGATTTAAGACTGAATCTCCTGGGTACCAATGGTATGTAAAACACTGTTAACTCTGTGGAGGCAATTGTTAGTTTTTATAATAAAAAATGCATACTGCTTATACCATTATTGCTTAGGAAATTAGAGAACAGAGTTCTAATACCCTGAGCGTGGAATACTGTAGCAAACCACTTAACTTGCAATAATAGAGTATTGACTAGGTACAGTGATCTGTGAGACATGGCCACCGTCAGATTAAGCTACTATCACACTGGGCTCAATAGAGCTTCTCCTAGAATACATTTATTCCACCTTAGCCAAAGAATTCCCAACAAATTAGCTATGAAAAAGCTTTCCAAATGGCTTTTCCTATAAACTATATATCATGTTCCCTTTTTCACTTTGTTTTCAAATACTTAATTTAAACACTGACTTCTTTTCCCCTCCTACCTACAAAATCTTTCAGACTTTATAATTCTAAGCCCTTGACTTAAACGATATCTGAATTAAGAGGAGGTGTTTCTAAGGCTAATTTCATGTTTACCAAAGAAAATCACCATACAAAATGCATGGGTTAGCATTTGCAGGTCTTGAAAGTATGAAAGAATAAGTTTAAGAGCTTTACAAGCCTTTCACGTGAACTACACTAGCCCAGTCGTGTCGGAACACACAAGTACACAAGCTCTTTCTGCATACAGGCTGCAATCTATACCCCTCTCCCTCTCCGTCTCTTTTCTCCTCTCCCCCTCTCCACCTCTCCTTTCTTCCCTCTCCTCCTCACACACATATCACGTACAGTCGCTCATTGACACGCAGACTTTTCCTTATTCTCCAGTTAGTCGGCTGAAGCGATCTAGCATATTATACAGTGACAGGATATGGTAAGGTATCTTCTGGTCCCTGTCGCTACTCTTTAATGGATACTGGAACATTTAATCTGAAGTCTCTCCTTTGCTTTCCAATGCTGAAACCTGTTAGTGCTGTGGGCAGATCCTGAGCACCTGTGCCAGATGGGTTTAGGTAACAAGAAAAGAGATATCTCCCTGGAAAATGTGTCCGAGTTACAGGTCACAGGAGGAAAAGCATCAGTGGATATAACTTAGGAAACAAAAACAGGGTGCTGGGTGGCTCAGCCCATTAGGCGTCTGCCTTTGGCTCAGGTCATGATCCCACCTGGGATTGAGCCCCATGTCCGGCTCCCTGCTCAGTGGGGAGCCTCCTTCTCCCTCTGCTCCTCCCCCTGTTTATGCTCTTTCACTTGCTCACTCTCTCAAATAAATAAATAAAATCTTTTTAAAAGGGGTGGGGAGGGCGCCTGGGTGGCTCAGTGGGTTGGGCCGCTGCCTTCGGCTCAGGTCATGATCTCAGTGTCCTGGGATCGAGTCCCGCGTCGGGCTCTCTGCTCAGCAGGAAGCCTGCTTCCCTCTCTCTCTCTCTCTCTCTCTCTCTCTCTGCCTGCCTCTCCATCTACTTGTGATCTCTCTCTGTCAAATAAATAAATAAAATCTTTTAAAAAAAGCGGGGGGGACAAAAAACTAGCATGCCCCCAAAACATTCCTCTTGTTTTATTCCTTTGACTTCAGGCATTATCTACCTTCAAAAATTATAAAAATGTGAATCTTTGGAACATATTATTTGGGGAGAACTCTTCATGAGTCTCTCACATTCCTGCAAGTTTTCTGAGCAGAGGCACTGACAGTTTTTTCCCTAGACTATCTTGTCATGGATGTTTGAATAGCAAACAGCCTTGGAAGGTGAGCTCCATGTTCCTCTGGGTCAGAAAACATATTTGTTTCCTGACCACTTTAAGAAAGAACGTCTCCCTCTAAGGCAAAGGTTAGTCAGGTTTCCCAACAGCCCTTTTAAACAACTGGGGTTTCCTAAGCTTGGCATTCCTCAACTGTGACATAAGCCCAGTACAAGGATAACATTTCCCTAAGCTGTCCTCTGCATCATCCTCTTGGATGTGGGGTCTCCAGGAACCAATAAGATCTTGGTGCTCTGCCTGCTGAGCTATAAATAATAAAGTTTTTTTTCTCCACCCAGGAGTCTCACATTTTCAGCTAACATCTGTGAAACTGTGATGGGCTGACTTGTTACTTTGCCAAGAGGGTAAAACTTCAGACCATCACAGTTCTTTGTGAATTAACATGTCACTTGAGTATAACCAACTCTACCCTCACAAGATTAACAAATTGCTTGACTCCTAAATTTTAATGGGTCTAAGGTGCTTAAAATACTCCCCAAGCACTGTCACCACCAAGGAAATGACTCACACGTGTCCATGAACTGATCTGTCAACTGCAGCACTTACACAGAATTGCCATGTTCTCCCTCTCTGTGCCAAGGTGTTTTGGGCTTCCCTTCTTCGACTGGTGCCCACATCCACCCTGTGAGTGGCCATGTCCATGCAAGGGCACATCTCCAGAGAATTCTCCAAGATGTCAATTCCAAAGGTGCCACAACAGTGCTTAGAGACTTCCCTCTCTTCTATTCTGTGCCATACTCTGACATGTAGGCATGAAGTACCACTGCTGGGCATGGAATCCTTGAAGCCTCTCATTAGGGGGAAAAAAAAAATTACAGCAACTTCTGACCATTGACCCATTAACCAGTGAACTCAAACACATTCTGTTGTATAAGGCAGAAAGGCAAAACAACACCCTCATCATTTTGCCTCTCCTCCCTTCAATCAAACTAACAATCCAATGTTCTTAAATCAAAGGGTAAAGACAGATTCTGGGCAAGTATCTAAAACCTCCATTCATCCTATTAATAGTCCTATTACAAACCCATTTAGTTCATAAAAATATCTGCCAACCAAGGAGCAGAGAATTATACCATTGAAAATGAGGGTGCCTGGCTGGCTCAGCTAGTAGAGCATGTGACTCTTGATCTCAGGGTCATGAGTTCAAGCACCACGTTCGGTGTGGAACCTACTGAAAAAAAAAATTAAGAAAAAGAAAATGGAACACGAGTTGGATAACACTGTAAAAGAAAGCAGAAAGGGGGAGAAAAGGACAAAAAGAAATGGTCCAGACTTTATAGATACATGGAAAGAATGCACCTATGCACTGAATGAGCTCCTGGCAGAAAGGACAACATTGTCAAGGTCATCTTCAGCCTTGAGCACCTATCGAGGGCAATAGTTTTTTGCACATGTACCCCAAGCTTTGAAACTGATCACGCTTTTATTTAAGTGATGATGCTCATTTGTATATTCAAATATGCTAACCAGTGAATATGAAAAGCAGTACATGTGAAACATCGGTGGAATAGAGTAATTGCTCAACATGAAGCTAACCCAAACCCGAGTTTTGTTATCTCTTGTTTTCTGTCTTCTTCCTTAGGAAAAGAAGAAAATGTAGATTTTCGAGGGAACAAGAGAACCATCTGGATCAGAACACCTCCCAACCTTCACATTCAGTTCTGCCATCCAAACAAGGATTTAGAAGCACTTTTCCTAAATCAGTAATTGAATGGTGCTTACCAATTTCTCCCAGAACTTGGCTTTTCTTAGCAAGCCATTCTCCCACCTTTGTCCCTTTTGTTTTTTCCAATGAGAATAAGAGAAACTGGATGAATTATACACAATCACCAGGATATCACGGGGGTAAAAAGGTGTGTAATGAAGTATAAAAAATAAAAAATAAAATACTGCTCAAGTCATGGGGTTTTCTGAGAAAAATCCACAAATAAAAAAACAACATCTAGAAAGCTGACAGTTTCATAAATTGGTCCGTAAGACAGTAATGCTCAATTTTTTTTACTAGCCTAGAAATTGTTTAATTTTGACAGAAATGACCCAAGTAGCAAGGACTATATTTCTATAAGGAAAGTGATAAATATGGAAAAGTCAGCCAGGATGAATTTTTACCAAAAAAAATCAAAGGAACTAAGTTACTTCCAGAGAATGAACTGACATCTAACACAACTTAACAGTGATTTCTTGACGGAGATTTCTCAGGAAGGAGGTACCATCACCTAGACTTCTGGATCTTTCCACTACCCTGGTCCATTTCTGTTAACTCCCAGTTTGAGCCTAGAGCAGTCACTGAAACAATGTTCAGAATATACGCTCTTTGAGAAGATCTAAGAATATGAAAATTTCCATCTGAATCTTAATCCTGAAAGAGGAGTTTTGAGAAAGTCTCTCATCCTGATAAAACAGATTCTCCCAAGGCTGAATCTTCTTCCTGGGAGTAAGTTAAACGACTACGGAAATGCTGAGTACTCTGCAGGATTCTGTATCATGAAGTCAACAGCACAGTTTGGGAGAGGCCAGTCTCAGATTCAACCCCAGCTCTGCCGTTACTGCCCAGGTGGCCTTGGGAAAGTTGTAAGATAGTCCTAAAGCCTACTTTTGCTATCTCCAAAAGTATGAATAATAATATTACCAAACATGTTCTCCATGAAATAAAACTGGAATGATCAACCATAATATATGAACTAGAATTTAGCTATATGGCAGGATTGTCACAGGTCTCAAACAACTTTAAGACCAGCAGAAAGACCACCAGCGTGGAATAACAGCTACTTTGTGACGAGATAAAAAAAAACCCTTGCAGAAGAAAAAAAGGCATTAAAGAAGAAAACAGTTATTCACAACTACTCCTTCTGGATCTGTTTTACTTCTCCAATCTCTAGAAGCTGTTGAGGCTTCAACTCCTACAAACAGGAGCTGACAGGGTGATGAAAACAGGCTCAAAGCAACAGCTGCGGGTCATGCAATCAGCACCGGCTAAGAAGCCCTAAAACCTTGCCCTGGCTCCCTGATGATTGGCTGTGCCTGGGGCACCCACTTAACCTCCCTGAGACCCTGAATCCTCAATTGCAAAATCAGAGATTGAATGGCATAGGTTCTAGAAGGTACCTTGGAGCTGATGAAAAACATTCTCAATTTCCACAATTCTACTAAATTAAACACACAGATGATCCAAAAAAGATTGCAAGTCAGGTTACCTTTCCCCCAGAGAAATCGAGCTTGCGTTGCAGAGAGCTCATGCCTTGTTTGGTAATGAGCGTCCAGATCCACGGGGCTGGGCATCCAGGTGACCCACGTTTCTGTATAAATGCTTCTGCCAGTGCCAAGGGCTGCGTGCAGCCTGGAACTAGAAAGGAAGAGATTAAACTGAAGGCACAAACACCTGCCTCGAAGCCTATAGGGAGCTCTAACCATCCTGACAGGCCAGTTGTGGTAATTGTCCTGTCTTATCCAATAAACCAGCTATTCAACCACTGAAAGGTTGATGCCTCCTGTCAGTTGACCATAATTCCAATCACCTCCATTGCACATATATGTTTTATTTGCATCACACCTGTGCCACCACAGAACAGGAGAGACCAATTAAACTATGATTAGCACATATGCCACCTAAATCTGACAAAGGGCTGTTCTCAATGAAATCAAAGAACTGTGTTAGGGAAAGCGAGATGATCACTTAGGTGTGAGAGGGTAGTACCAATGACATTGAGAATATGACACATACAGAAATAAATCTAAAAGAAATCAGACTTGTTGGTTATGTTTTCTATTTTAGTTGTATTTATTCTATTTTCTATTTTAGTTATATTAGTTATATACATTATTCTATTTAGTTATATTTTCTAGTTATGATTGCTATTGATAATGATGAAGAACTTTGATGGTGCACGTTCAGACAAAGGAGAACATTTCATTTTTTAAATCCTTGTTAGTAAATAAAGTGGCAAAGGAAGAGGATCATGTAGTTTCACTTATATATCAAGTGACGGGTCATCTGGACATTAGTTTCTGGATACAACATCATCTGGACCACCAAAGGCAAAACACAAATATAGGCAAGGTCTTTACCCTGACTGATACATTGTTCCAACTCGCCTCCCCAGCTGTGTTAGTTAGGGCAATGCTACTTGCTCTTAAAAATACAACCCTTATATCCAGTGAAAGTGTTCCTGCTGAGTAAGACACTCTCCTCCACGTGGAGATTTAGAAAACCAGGGTCTTTTCATCTTGTGACTCCATCAACTTCTAGGCCTCTGGAGTCTCCTGTATCCAGGCAGACAGAGGCAAGGAGATTAAAAGAGACACTGACATCTTAAAACTCTGGCTCAGGCAATGATACTTCTGCTCCTTTGCCTAAACAGTAACATGGCCACAACTTCATGCAAGGAGGACCAGGAAATGTAATCCCCTAGGCGGGAAATTTCCTCCCAAGGTTGATCCTGTACCATGCAAAGCACAGAACTAAATTTTGGTGGAGAGCTCTTCTCTCCTATAATCACAAATTCTCTTATGTAAACGGTTCTATTTAAGAGCTGTTTTTAGATCCCCATTATTTCAGCTTATACTTTATCATTGACTAGAAGTGTTACATCATTATCTTCCTGCTTCCTCATCATCCCTTATTTTATGTAGTATCATGCTGAATGTGTTTTTCTTTTTTTTCCTTTTTTTTTTTAAAGATTTTATTTATTTACCTGACAGACAGAGATCACAAGTAGGCAGAGAGGCAGGCAGAGAGAGAGGGGAAAGCAGGCTCCCTGCTGAGCAGAAAGCCCAATGCGGGGCTCGATCCCAAGACCGTGAGATCACGACCTGAGCTGAAGGCAGCGGCCCAACCCACTGAGCCACCCAGGCGCCCCTGAATGTGTTTTTTCAAGATATTGAAGTTTATCCAACCAGATAATAAAGATACCTCACAGGTGTACCATTAGGTCCAGGTGTTACTATTAGGAGCAGGAATACAGTACCGTTGCCTTTCTCATGAGGAAAGAGAAACTACTGATTTGTCTTCACTTTTTTGGTTACCCTAGCTTTACATAGTATGGTGACAGAGGGTTAAAGTGTCTAACTTTGCCTCAGGAACTTAGATCATCACATGGGTCCAGAACAACTCTGCCATCAACAACAAGGGGTGGTTCACTCTCATGCCAAACTCAGGGTTATGACTCATGGCTATATTAACTGTGGGGGAGGGGGGAGTGTAGATGATACTCAGAGACTGTGGTCCAAGATGATAGATGGCATGTGAAAGAAGAAAGAGATGGATTGAGAATGCCTTACTCAGCATATCACTTAAAACCTCAAACTCCTGGGGTACATGGGTGACTCAGTGGGATGAGCATCTGACTCTTGATTTCAGCTCAGGTCATGATCTCAGGGTCTTGAGATCAAGTCCCAGGTCAGGCTCTGAGTTTGGTACAAAATCTCCTTGTCCCTCTCCCTCTGCTCCTCACCTTCCACCTCGTGCTCTCACTTTCTCCCTTTCTCTCTCTCTCTCTCAATCAAATAAATAAATAAAATCTAAAAAAAAAAAAAAAGTCAAACACCTGCTTGGCTTACATTTCTTATTCAAAGTCCATCTTTTGTATCACCTTGATGAGTGATGGAGCACCCAGCGATGGCTAGACTTTAAGGGAAAAAGACCACAGACTGAAAAATGTAAAAACAAATCCCAGGGGCACCTGGGTGGCTCAGTGGGTTGGGCCTCTGACTTCAGCTCAGGTCATGATCTCAGGGTCCTGGGATGGAGCCCCGCATCAGGCTTTCTGCTCAGCTTGAAGCCTGCTTCCCCTTCCCCCTCTGCCTGCCTCTCTGCCTACTTGTGATCTCTGTCTCTCTCTCTCTCTGTCTCTCTCTCTGTGTCAAATAAATAAAATAAAATAACTTTAAAAAATATATAAAAAAAAGTCCTGAAACTCGTCATTCATAGGCACAGCACCGAAGGAAGCAAGAGAATGTTCACAGACTAGATGCTAAGAACCACCACTCCCCAGTTTATTAACATATTGTAATGGCAGTGTCCCTTTTGACCCTGAGTATAGCTAAAATCACCACCAAGATGCGTCTTGTGAACAGCACGCTGAAGTAGCTTATGTCGCAGGGAAGCAGGGAAGACGTAGGGAAGCAGGGAAGAAGCAGGGAAGATGAGACCATGTGACATTCAGCAGAGAGGGTGAAAGTCAGATCCTGCAATCATAAGTTATCACAATTAAAAAAAAAACTATTTAAAAGGAGTATTCTGATAACATTTGTTTTGATGAGGTCATAATATTTGTGCCATAAAGGACAGACTCTGAGCTGCAGCTTCTGTCCAGGGTAGTAAATCATTAAGGATCTCTGAGCTTAGATTTGTAACTTCTAAAATGCATAATGTAAAGTTCTGTTGATTATAGAGAATCTGATTTTCTAGTCAGCATCCACCAAAAGCAGCAACAGAAAATGCCTCTCTAGCACAGTTCTGCTGACTTATGATCCCTACTTCGCCGACTCTAATCTGCTTCTAGGCACAGCTGTTTCCAAATGGAACAGCACTTTATGCAAACAGTACCAGCCTGGCCTCAGAACAAGAAAGCCCAGAGAATAGGAGTTGGGGAAATGAGTATTTTATAGTTGGAGCCAAGAATTTGGACCATCACCTGCGACTTCAGATACCTGTGATCTTCCACGGCTTGCTCTTTGCTGAAATGCACTGCCTAAAGCAGATCTTAGAGAGCTGTTACGGTAATTCAGTTCTCTGGATCCTTGCAAACTTCTCTGAGCATGCCAAGGAGATGAGCAAACCGAAGGATAATGAAGAAGGCTGTGGTATGCACAGCACCTCCTCTATCTTTGCACAACCTCACAGAGAAAACTACACCCAAGTTGATAATTACGAGATTAGAATCCATGGGAGTTTTGTTTTTCTATAGAGTTCAACAGTGCAACAACAACTAAACTAAACCCAATGAATCCACTCTGTAGGATACTTGGAAAACAGTAGAATGTCAGAGCCAACAAGATATGAGTCATCAACCAGAGTAGAACCTTTGGAAAACTAAGAGATGCAGACCCCTTAAAGAACAACACTCCCTTTGGGACCCAACAGAATGTTTCACAGTCGCCAACCTCCTCCATTCAGCTCCTGGTTGCTGGCTCCGAACTGCCACAATCCTACATCTTCCAAGACTTCCTAAGGTCAGGATTTGATCCATAAGGCAAAGTATAAACTGTAATGTTTAAGAGCAAAGGCTTTGGAATAAGTTTGCCTTGTTCCATAACATGGCTTCACTACTTACTGTGTGATTGTCAATAAGTAACCTAATTTCTTTTTTTTTCTTTTTTTTTTAAGATTTTATTTATTTATTTGACAGACAGCGATCACAAATAGGCAGAGAGGTAGGCAGAGAGAGAGGGGGAAGCAGGCTCCCCACCAAGCAGAGAGCCCGATGCAGGGCTCGATCCCAGGACCCCAGGATCACGACCAGAGCCAAAGGCAGAGGCTTAACCCACTGAGCCACCCAGGCACCCCAGTAACCTAATTTCTATTAAGCCTAATTCATACATGGGAGAAAAAGAGCTGAAGATATACATTTTTTTTTAAAGATTTTATTTATTTATTTGACAGAGATCACTAGTAGGCAGAGAGGCAGGCAGAGAGAGAGAAAGGGAAGCAGGCTCCCCGCTGAGCAGAGAGCCTGACACGGGGCTTGATCTGGGGGATCCTGAGACTATGACCTGAGCCAAAGGCAGAGGCTTTAACCCACTAAACCACCCAGGCACCCCAAGATATACATATTTTTTAAGTTAACAGTAGTTATCTCTGGATAGAGAGATTAAGCATTAAATTAGCTTTATTTAGGGGCACCAGGGCAGCTCAGTCCATTAAGGGTCTGTCTTCGGCTCAGGTCATGATCCCAAGATCCTGGGATCAAACCCCGCATCAGGCTCCCTGCTTAGTGGGAAGCCTGCTTCTCCCTCTTCCAATCCCTCTGCTTGTGTTCCCTCTCTCACTGTCTCTTTCTCTGTCAAATAAATAAATAAAATCTTAAAAAAAGTTTTATGTATCTGCATTTTCTAAAAATGTTTATTATTGAACATATATTATCTTTATAACAAGAAAAAGCAAACATTATATAATAGTAAAATTAACTAAGGAATTAGAACTTAAGTGAAATAATAGTTTTAATAGAGTAATTCTCAATGAATCCAAACACCAGTCAGATTCCAATTTTGTTCCTCTAAATGTTATAAAAAATGCCAAAAGTGAATTCAAAAATCAGTAAATAAATGCAAACAAAACCACAGCAACAAAGTAATAAATTAATAATAATTCCCAAAGAAGAGAATCAGCTTAAGTGGGCAATCTCTGGCAGACACAACATATCTTGTGATTGTCCATGAGAAAATTAATTAAGCACTGGAAAACAACTGCGTCAGTCCCTGCTTTCAAGGTGACTTCAATATATTTTGAATGACAAGGCTCAAATATATCATTCTAAATAAAGCGGAGGATATGCCTCCAAGGACAACTCAACTGAGCATGGGAACAATGGCAGTGTTGCATGAAAATAATACTAATTCAACTAAAGAAAATGTTCCACAGCCAAATGTTGCTCTGTTCTTCTGCCCCGCATAGCTGTAGAGCCACTCATCCCATAATCATAACTCAATTATCTACCAGAAGAGTTATTATATTCACTTGTGTTGAAGAAATCCATTCCAACTACTAGTGTTTCTCAATCTAAACTCCAAATTAGGGGCGCTTGGGTGGTTCAGTTGGTTGGGCTTCTGACTCTTGGTTTCAGCTCAGATCATGATCTCAGGTTCGTTGGATCAAGCCCCCTGCTCCTATCAGACTCCCTGCTGAGTGAGGAGTCTGCTTCTCTCCCTCTGTCCCTTAACCTGCTCATGTGCTTTCTCACTCACTCTCTCTCTCTCTCTAAAACAAATAAATCATTTTTAAAAAGTTAACTCCAAATTATAAATATAAGCAAGAACACCAAATAACAAAACTTATGAGGAAAACTAACAAATGAGACACTAGGTTGAAAGTCAAAATAGCCAAACCCTGTAAACAGAGCATATGAACAATACTGAATAGAAATTTAAATATATAATAATTATCACTAAGAGATTTGATATATCAAAAGAGCTCTGTGAAAAGCAATCATCAGTCTGGAAATTAAAAATATGATTTTTAAGATTTTTTTAAACTAAATCAGCCAAATGCCAAAATGGAGATCAACTAAAACTGAATTAACAACTGAAAATCTACCAAAGAGACAGAAATTATGAGACAAATAACAAGAGTCATAATAGAATTTAGATCTCACTTCTTTCAAGATAGACCTTAGAAAGACAATATCTGTCTACCATGAATTCTAGAAGAATGACAAACATGGAGAGGGAATATAATGAAAGAAATAAAAGTCCGTATTCCTTGACCTAAGGAAATTTTCCACAGGACATGGCCCACTGTGAAAAGACAGCTAGTTGTCTATCAATACCCATTCTCCTTGTCTTCTTTTAATAGAACCCCTGAGAATTTTAGCTTATCACGGAAGACCTGGTGAAATAATTTTTCACCCTCTCTTGCAAACTGGTCTTGTGACAAAATTCTAACCAATAAGATGTGGATTAAAGTGATAATATGCAATTATAAGTCATTCTCTTAAAGAAAAGAAGAATGCCACTTTGTCACCCCTCTATCTATTAGCTTAAATATAAATATAATGGACATGGTTGTTTTAGACCAAAGATCACCAAAAATAGCCATGCCCATTTATTTACTTATTGTCAACAGCTGATTTTCCAGTTCAGTGGTAGAGCTGCAAGGTTGCAAAAGAAGCCCTATGGGCAATTAAGTCTAAAGTACTAACTATCTGTCCAGTTACAGAAAAAATTTGCCAACACCTGGTTAAAATTCAAAGATTGACAACGTATGTGTTGGTAAAGGACAAGAAACAACTAGAATGCTCAGGCATTGCCCATTGGAGTGTAAAGTATTACATAACTTTCTAATACTGTTGAAACACAGTGTTAATAAAGTTAAATATATGGCTACCTTGGGTTTTTTTTAAGATTTTATTTATTTATTTCAGAGAGAGAGTGTGTGTGAGAGAGAGCATGAGAGCAGAGAGGGTCAGAGGGAGAAACAGACTTCCCACTGAGCAGGGAACCTGATGTGGGACTTGATACCAAGAGTCTAGGATCATGACCTGAGCCGAAGGCAGTTGCCCAACCAACTGAGGCACCCATGTGCCCACAGCAACCTTATTATACAGCAATTCCACACATCTGTATATTCTCAAGATAAATGAGAGGAAAAAAAAAAATACATATATATATATATATATATATCCACAAAAGACATGTTCAAGACTGCTCAGAGCAGTTTTATTCATTATAATCAAGAGTGAATAAATAAACTGTGATATATTCATGCAATGAAAATCTACATAGCAATAAAAAGGAAGAAATTACTGCTACACCAATGACACAAATGGAACCTAAAACATACTGATGAGTAGAGGATGGACACCAAGCAGAATTTACTGCCTGCTTTCACTTATATGAAGTTCAAGAAAAGGAAAAATTAATTCATGAGGCTAGAAATCAGAATGGTCAATATCTGCAGTTCGTGTGTATTGACTGGAAAGGGCACAAGGAAGCTTTTGCGGGTGTTAAGAAGCTCTATAACTTGAGCCTGGTGGCGCTTACAAGCATCTACATTTGTAAAAATTCAGCGAGCTATGCATTTAAAATTTGTGTACTTTACTGCATACATGTTATAACTGAATAAAAATAAAATTTAAAAAGCTGAGGTAAACAAACAAGAAAGAATCAATGTATCTTTTGCTTAATACAAGAGAGTTATTGTTGATGAATTTTTTCAAAGCAACAGACCAAAGCAGTAGATTGAATACATTTTCTGAAAATGTAGACTTAAAAATATAATAGGTCACAGCTACTTCTTTCAAGATATGTCTCCAAAGACAAAGGAAAAAAAGTAAAAATGAACTTTTGGGACTTCATCAAGATCAAAAGCTTCCGCACAGCAAAGGAAACAGTCAACAAAACAAAGAGGAAACCCATGGAATGGGAGAAGATATTCACAAATGACACTACAGACAAAGGGCTTAAATCCAAGATCTATAAAGAACTCCTCAAACTCAACACACACAAAACAGATAATCATGTCAAAAAATGAGCAGAAGACATGAACAGACACTTCTCCAAAGAAGACATACAAATGGCTAACAGAAACATGAAAAAAATGTTCATCATCATTAGCCATCAGGGAGATTCAAATCAAAACCACATTGAGATACCACCTTACACCAGTTAGAATGGCCAAAATCAACAAGACAGTAAACAACAAGTGTTGGAGAGGATGTGGAGAAAGGGGAACCCTCTTACACTGTTGGTGGGAATGCAAGTTGGTGCAGCCACTTTGGAAAACAGTGTGGAGATTCCTTAAGAAATTAAAAATAGGGGCACCTGGGTGGCTCAGTGGGTTAAGAAATTAAAAATAGAGCTACCCTATGACCCTGCAATTGCACTACCAGGTATTTACCCCCAAAGACACAGATGTAGTGAAAAAAAGGGCCATCTGCACCTCAATGTTCATAGCAGCAATGCCCAGTCACCAAACTGTGAAAAGAACCAAAATGCCCTTCAACAGACGGATTGATATAGAAGATATGGTCCATATATACAATGGAGTATTACGCCTCCATCAGAAAGGAAGAATACCCAACTTTTATATCAACATGGACAGGACTGGAGGAGATTATGCTGCGTGAAATAAGTCAAGCAGAGAGAGTCAAGTATCATATGGTTTCACTTACTTGTGGAGCATAAGGAATTACATGTAAGACATTGGGAGATGGAGAGGAGAAGTGATTTGGGGGAAATTGGAGGGGGAGACAAACCATGAGAGACTGTGGACTCTGAGAAACAAACTGAGGGTTTTGGAGGGGAGGGGGTGGGGGGTTGGGTAAGCCTGGTGGTGGGTATTATGGAGGGCACGTATTGCATGGATCACTGGGTGTGGTGCATAAACAATGAATTCTGGAACACTGAAAAGAAATAAAATAAGATGAAAAAAAAAAAACATAACAGGCTAGAATAAGAGATGAGCACTTCTAACTCATGAATAAAAATAAATCCACCACAGCAATATTCAACACATATTACAAAATTTAGTGAAAAGAATAAGACACCAAAAATGCACACAGAATGAGTCCATTCATATAACATTCAAGAACAAACATATTTTAAGTATGGATATCAGGAATGCATGCTTAGATGATAAAGACGTGGGAAAACAGGGAAGCAAGTCTTATTAATTCAGGAGAGTAATTACCTTAGGCAGTAATAAAATAAAACTTCCCTGTGATAAGGAGGTGATGGAGGAGAGGGGCTTCTGGCATGCTGGTAATGTTATTTCTCGATCTACATGAAGAGGACACCGATGTTCATGTTATTACTATGTTAAATGGTACATGTATTTAAGCATATCTCTCAATGTATGCTCTATTTCACATAATCGAAGGGTTTAAAACAAAGTAAAGATATAGAGGTAGAATGGCAAAACGGTTCGTTTGCTATTACTTGTATGTTATTTCTTTATATGTAAGTATGAATATTATATTCATAGACACAGTATTAGAGATATGTTACATATGAATTGCATAATACACATTTTATATATATGTATGTATGTGTATGTGTGTACATACCAAACAGAGAAGATGTAATGTATTCAAACGCCTATAAAACCTGTTTTCAAAAGTCCATCACATACTTGACTAGAGACAATTTCATCTTTGCTGCGGATTAGTGATGGTTGTGAGTTTCCCATGTTTTCAGTTTCCAAGATGAAGTTTGCGTGTGTATGTGGTTATACTGTCATTATTGGATATATGGTAAGGGGTGGGGAAGACAAATCAGCTTTTGGTTCATATGTTGCCAGGCATAAGGATTCACATCCATCCACACCTGACATAGGGCAGCACCTTACCCTGAAAGCCTAGACTTTGACCTGGATTCAGTAAGTGAATGGAACTCTGGATTGTCTTTCTTATGGAACAGTATGAGAAGAAGGGTGCTCTGAAATGTTTGGTAGCCAGTGGATGAAGTAGGGCAAAGATGGCTAGCAGATCACCGTTTTACACTTCCTCCCTAGTGTGGAGTTATCTCAGAGAACTGGTTGGTCAGCCAGGGACTACATTTCCCAGTTCCTCTTACCCTTAATGGTAGTCATGTGACTAAGCTCTAGTCAATTAAATGTGAACAAAATTGATCACCATAACTTTCAGACCGTCACATGGAGACCCACACACAGTACTCTATCCATATTCTTTTCACTTCTCAGCTGGCTGGAATGGAGGTGATCCATCAGGGTGACCTTGAAAACTATTTGTTGAAGAGAGCAAAGCTCCCAATAGCCCAGGTCTCTGAATAACTGTATGGATGCAGGTGACCCCTCCTCGAAACTTTTCAGCCACACAGTATTCTTATGTGAGCAAGGATGAACTTCTGTAGTATCTGAGCCATTTTGGGTCTATTTGTTAGACTACACTAATCAACACAGGGAATAGTAATAGTAATAGTATCCACCCCACAGTGTGGTTGTAGAGCTTAGATGAAATCATGAAAAAAAGAAACTTAGCCAGTGCCTCACACATCGTAAGTGCTGTGTGTGTGTTAGCTTAGTAAGTACCCAGGAAATTATGACAAGAATTTTCGTCTTCGAAATGATTAAGTTTAAGGAGACGAGCTGTTGAAAATAAAGGAAAGTGATTGATGACAGTCTACTCAGCCCATTTCTTCCAGTTAATCACTCCTTCCTCCAAAGAATCCTCTGGGCTTCCTAACATGAGTGAACAGAAAGAAGGGACTCCTACGTAAATACGTGTGCAAAGGTGAAGTTATTTTCTGCATTCTGCTTTCCTGCTTGCAGTGAGCACATGGGGGGTACACATGTGCACACCCAAATACACACACTGACACACAGATAGATGGCTGCACTGCGAAGAGTATTGGTGATGTTATTGATGGGTCTCTCAAACCATCACTAAAACAAAAATAAGCTGTTCACTTCACAGCTGGAGTCAAATGGAGTGATGACAGTTGTCTCACCCTTCTTTGATGATAAATGAGCCTTCCCCTGCTTACTCGGGTCCTTGACCCAAATTCACAGTTATTCCAGTGACCCAGGCAGACCTTTGAGAAGAAAAAAAGCCACACTCACAAATGTCTAATGAAGCTTGTCCCAACTATTACTATTGTACCCTGTCATTCTAACTATAATTGATTTGCTAAGGTAGCTTTTTTTTTTTTTTTAATAATCAGGCTAGCAGACAAAAATACCTAATATAAATTAAACACATTTCTCTCTCTCTTTCTCATTTCACCAGCCCTACTTCCCCATCTTTCTTTTAAACTTTCTATGAGAGTACATTCTCCTCTTTTATCTTGGAGGTAAGCAAATAAGCGTCTGGCCTTTAAGAAGCTCTTTGGTAGAATCACGTAAAGAGGACTTCATCCCATTGACAATCTTTGTCTTAAGGCACAAATTTTGGTAGATCGAAGGTGACCGTCTAGAAAACGGTTTGGAAACCGCATCAGAGCTTAGCAGGAGAGAACACCATGATCAAGTAGCAATGCCTACACAGAGTGCGGCGGCATGTAAGACTATATTCCATGCATTTATCCTCCCTAGGAGTTAAAGTAGACTAATACATCAAAAATTTCCAGAAAGCAAGATACCTAGCCTATTGTGTAGGTACAGATACAGCTATAGGCAACAGATATTAAAATCTGAATCCTTTGAGGAAGATAATAACAATCACATTTCAAAGCACATTCCCTGAAACTGCTTATACTTGTTGGTTGTTCCCCACAGCCATCTACTTTAAACTCCTTGTGCTGCAAGACACAGGGATAAAATTCAACAACTTACTCAGGGAAAAAGGGCAAAAGGGCTCTGAGAAGTAAGGGCCCAAGATTTCTATGTTCCTTTCAAGAGCCAAACTCCCTGAGAGATCCTCGAGCCTGAGATTCTCCTGGAAGCCATGTGCTTTGTGGTTGCCTGGATGTCTTTCTTCAACAATGGAAGGGTGTATGTTAACAGCCTGTAGTAACAAGACTCCATTATTGCCAGAACATAACACCTCAAAAGGACTCCCAGCTACCCAGAGGTTGCAGAGAGTTCCATTTAGCACCATCTTTGTGAGGCGTGAACACCTGACACAGGATGAAAGTGGAGGAGCCGGCCCTGGGGAGGAAGGGCTTTTTCCCTTTCAAGTTTCTGAACTCTTCTAGGTCTGTGGAGGTCCAAACCACAGAACCAAGGAAACTCAAAAGGAGAGCAACAAAAGGAGATCAAATCAAAAGCGCCCTCTCCAATGTACAGCTCCCGCTGTTCTGCTTTCATTACGCACCAGCGTCGTCTGAATGGATAGCAGCACCTCAGCCTCCTCGTAAAAAGTCAACACACTGTATTGAGGAGTGTGTACAACTTGCAAAGGAGCAGACTGGCTGCTGGGTAAATTCTCCAGGCCTTTTCAATCTCCCTCTGAGCTTTTTTCCCTCTGTGACGCTGGGAGCCAGGGCGTTTTCTTTGTCCGGTGACTATTAGGTTCCTTTGGGATCTTTAGGAATACCGTAGACCCAATCGCCACCTCCACCCATCCCCATATGGCCGTGCTCTCCCTGAGAACTGTCCTATAATTGGGATCTTTCTTTGCCCACCTAGCACACATATCCTCTTCTTTCCTCTGGGTCCCATTCTACCTCTAATTCTTTAAAGGTATTTATGTTAGCCAAAGCTCTCTGGGCTGTAGAAAACAGAAACTCACTCCAAATTAATGGAAAGGAACTTCCAGACATCATGGAACTAAGTTAGCTCACAAAAATAAAGCAAGATCCAGGTTTTCCGGGGCCCACAGATTTAATAGTAGAGAAAGGGTGTCTTTTCAATTTCAAATGCAAAATTAGGCATGAAAGTGAGTATCAAAAAGAGAAATCACAGCAAACTGCAAATTTTTAAATGTTGACAAATGTCACAAATACGACAAAACCCAGAAGAATATCCTAATGTTTTTGTTAATTAACCGGCTTTTAACACTTCTGTAATAACTTTGTCCTACTCCTTTTATCTGCTTGCTCTTTGATCACCTCTCCATATGACAATAATTTTTTACTATAACTTTCAAGGGAGTTAAAAAGGTAGTTCAGTCTTTCTTCTAGCATAGTGATCAAAATTCATTACTGAAGGGGGGATGCAGAAAACATACAACAACACACACAGGTGTACTCCTGTCTGTCCTGACTCTTTTAAGACAGACACTCTGACAAATCATAGTTTGCATGATTCACAAAAGGAAAAAAATATATGGTGCATTTAAATTGTCTAAATTACATAATCAAACATGTTCCTCCATATTTCCATTTTGATTAAACATCAATAAGTACTGAATCTTCCTTTTATAATTTTCTATTTCTGATCACTAAAATGTACAAAATTCTTTCAAGTCTTCCTTCTTCATTCCCCACATACATTGGATGCAAGGAGCTATCCAGTATGTTTCTGTAATAACCAGATCACATCCCCCCCCCCACCGTGTCTTCCCTGCAGGAAATTATGGACCGAGGGGAGGGGAGGAGAGGTGCAGATTGGAAGCAGAGAGAGCAGCATGGAGGCTCTTGAAACCATCTATGCAGTAGGTGATGTGATTTAGACTGAGGCAGCGGTGGTAGAGACTGTAAATGATCAGACTCAGACTTACTTTGACAGTAGAGCCAGTATGATTTTCCACTCTGATATGGGAGACAAGAAAATGAAGGTCAGGGGCACCTGGCAAACTCAGTCAGTGGAGAATGTGACTTTTGATCTCAGGGTTGTGAGCCTGAGCCACACGTATAGTTTGGAGAGATTACTTAAAAATAAAATCTCCAGTGGGATGCCTGGGTAGCTCAGTCTGTTGGGCGACCCACTCTTGGTCTTGGCTCGGGTCATGATCTCAGGGTCCTGGGATGGAGCCCTGTGGTGGGTTTCATGCTCAGTGCAGATTCTGCTTGGGATTTTCTCATTCCCTCTCCCTTTGCGCCTCTCCCTTCTTATGTGATCTCTCTCTCTCTCAAATAAATAAATGAATAAAGCCTTTTTTAAAAATAAATAAGTAAGTAAAGTCTTCAAGAAAAGAAAAGAAAATGAAGTTTAGGACAATGCCCAGTAGATACATGACCACTTCCACGCAGGGTTATTCTGAGCACTAACTGAATGAAGGCTTGTAATCATGCCTAGCTTGATGCATGGAACAAAACTGGAGCTCAATAAACATTAGTTAAATCTGAACCTTGTTTAGATTACTTAAAAAAATTTTTTTAAAAAACCTTGAGGAGGGATGCCTGGGTGGCTCAGCTGGTTGGACGACTGCCTTCAGCTCAGGACATGATCCCGGAGTCCCGGGATCGAGTCCCGCATCAGGCTCCCAGCTCCATGGGGAGTCTGCTTCTCCCTCTGACCTTCTCCTCACTCATGCTCTCTCTCACTGTCTCTCTCTCAAATAAATAAATAAAATCTTAAAAAAAATTTTTTTTAAAAACCTTGAGGAGAATAAATTGTACAGCAGGCCCTGTATCATTACTAACTTGACTATTAATGATGACAGCAAGGATCTCTGAAAATTTCTCTCACTGACCCCTGCAAATCTGCTTAAGACGAGATAGGATAACAACGCAGGCAAATATTTAAAATAAGATATTGCCCAAAAAAATCATGGAAACACAATTCTATATTTACCTAGGTAAACACAACTCACACAGGGGCACATGGGTGACTCAGTGGGTTAAAGCTTCTGCCTTCAGCTCAGGTCATGGTCTCAGGGTCCTAGGATCCAGCCCCGCATCAGGGTCGCTGCTCAGCAGGGAGCCTGCTTCCTCCTCTTTCTCTCTCTGCCTACTTGTGAACTGTCAAATAAATAAATAAAAATCTTAAAAAAAAAAAAAAACACACAACTCACACAAAAGAAGATATCTAGGGTGGTCACTTCAATGCAAATGAGGAGCTACCAAAGTCTAATTCTGATGAAACACTCTGGGGATTTTGGATTACCAAACACGGTGACCTCAAGCCTCATCCCTACACCTTTTTTAATTCCTATTGACTATCCAGCTTTGAAATTATACCCTTGTAGACAATAATTTTTAATTTGAGAAATTATTTTTTATTACTTTATATTTTCATTCTTTTTTTTAAGTAGGCTTCATGCCAAACATGGGACTTGAACTCATGACCCTGTGATTAAGAGTTGTATGATCTACTGACTGAACCAGTCACTAATTTGAGAAATTCTTATTTCAAATCCATACATTAAATGAAACATTAATGGGGCACCTGGGGAGCATCTGGGTGGCTCAGTGCATTAGGCATCTGCCTCCCGTTCAGGTCATGATCTCAGGGTCCTGGATCAAGCCTGGTGCCGGGCTCCCTGATCAGCGGAGAGTCTGCTTCTCCATCTGCTCCTCCCCCACCCCCTGCTCATATTTTCTCTCTTTTTCTCTCTCAAATAAATAAATAAATAATGTTTCAAAATTAAAAATAAATAAATTAATAAATAGGGTGGCACCTCGTTGGCTCAGTCGGTTAAGCATCTGACTTGATCTCAACTCAGGTCATGATCTCAGTATTGTGAGGCCCAGCCCCACATCGAGCCCCACATCAGGCTCCACACTGGGCATGGAGGCTGCTTAAGATTCTCTCTCTCCCTCTGCCCTTCCCCACTGCCCCCCTCTAAAAAAATAAATAAATAAATCGTGCAACATTAATATTTGCACTGTATCATTTCACCATTTACTTAAATTTGCACAATATAGGGTCTTATTATACAAGAAAATATTTCAAACATGTAAGGATTTGAATATTTCCTCTTTTTTAAATCTATATTTTGTAAAATTTTTATAATGGCCATACATTGAGGTAAGAAGAAAGTAAATATTTTTAAAATATTAAGGGAAAAAAAGGCTAAGAAAAACTCAACTGGAAATATACTTGGTAACATCTCAATAATAATAGCCTCTTAGTAAATATAAATAAAGTTGAGCCTAAAACTTCAATTAACCAGAATAATTGTGATAATTAAGGACTGGAACATTCTAATGGTACAGTATAATATTTTTCTTAGTTATATGTAAATAAACACCACTTTTGGTTCCTGCCTTCCACCTCTCTTCCTAATTCTTCCCTTTTCTATTTCTTTCTCCCAAGAATGCAGCATAATTTATCAAGAGTTTCCAATATGCCATATGCAAGGCTTGTAGAACACTCGGCCTAAGGAAATCTTAAAGGGCTTTTATTCTGGTAGGAAAAATTCATGTCAGTATTTACTACAAAATAAGGAAATTTCCTTAAAGAATATGGCAAATATTGTAGGTTGGCTCATGCAATACTTATTCAAATTTCCTTTCTTTTCCTTCTGCTAGAGAGACAAGAGAGATACAAACCCACCTTTCTGGAGGCCCCTGCAACTAAAGGTACCCTTGTGACACATTTATGACCAATGAGAAGTAAGTGAATGTCTCCTGGGAATTTCTTGGAGATACTACCACTATCTGCTGGCTCCTGTCTAGAATGCGAACAATGGTTGGAGTGGCAGCAGCCATCTTGGAACCTAAGAGAAAAAGTAAAAGAATCACAGAGCCTTTGGATCTCACATCCTCATACCACTGATCTAATACCAAACATCACATACCTCCAGAAAGAAGTCTATTTTTTTTAATATTTTTTTTTATTTATTCGACAGAGAAATCATAAGTAGGCAGAGAGGCAGGCAGAGACAGAGGGGGAAGCAGGCTCCCTGCTGAGCAGAGAGCCCACGGGGCTCCATCCCAGGACTCTGAAATCATGACCCAAACTGAAGGCAGAGGCTTAACTCACTGAGCCACCCAGGTGTCCCAAGAAGTCTTTATATATTTATGCCTATTACGAGTCTATTTCTGCTACAGAAAAAGGCAAGTCCTAACGGGCCTGTAGCCCACTCCCTAAAGTAACTTAATGCCTTTAGCTAAATCTCTACTACCTTATGTTCCTAAATTAGCCACTTTCTCCTGATACCACAATTTAGGAAAATACCAATCACCTCATGGTTCTGGAAAATTAAAATTATTTAATGGGGGAAAAAAAAGGATCATATTAGGCTTCTTAGATCCAATGCTCCAGTTAATATATTATGCATTTGTAGAACAGAGAAATGTAAAAGAGGCAAATGAAATAAAATCACAAACCTAAGGAATTTCATAAATATTAATTGGTGGGAGAGTCAATAGTCTTCACATTGTACCAGACTTTTGTTGTTAACAAACCTGTGTCAACCAACCAGCTTTGCCATAATAGAGGTTACTGAGTGTTTGGAAGATGAAAAGGCCAGTAATTCCTAACTTAGGGGGTTTTTCATCTAGTCCATGACCAAGAAAGTATCTGTACCTCCCAAAAAAGAAGAGTACAGGAGAGATTGAGCCAATGAAAAGGTAATGGACAGAAGACAATCTTACCAAGATTATATTCCATAAAACAGAATTGGCAACATCTGCTCAATCTACTGTAGATAAACAGTGAACTATTTTCCATCTCATTAACTAAGAGGATGAGATATTAAATAAACCCCAGGGGCCTCATGCTTTGTTATCACATTTAAGGTTTGGCCCAGACTTGCTGCATTAGCTAATCCTTATAATGGTTCACAATCTAAAATCCTACACAATTTCTCTCTCTCCTTCTCTCTCTCTCAGACACAGACACAGACACACACACACACACACACACACACACACACACAAATTCCCAAATGGCTTAAAACCAAAAGTTCCTGCTTAATCTGACTGTCTAATTACTAGTCACTTAGCTTAAATTATTAACCATGTCTTCAACTGTGATATATGATACCTGTAGGTCTCCAAACAGGATTCTAATAGAATTATCTAATTCTATTAAACTGCAAACAACTGCCCATTAAATATTTATTAGCCAGCTTGCATTCATTGAAGATAGATTGGAGTGTCAGCAAACCTCTGGGTTCCCTCTTCCCAGAGCTTTGTCACATCAAAGGCTCGGCCAAACCAGCTCATCAGAATCATGCCTATTGATCAACTGCCAATTACCTATTTAATCAAAATCAATGGGGAAAAAAAGCTTAGAAGAACTTACAAGGTATGGTATGGATTTTTTTTTTTAATACTTGGTTAAATAAGTAAATTGGTTAAAATCTAGCTAACTTGATTGTAAACATTTAAGGGTTATTTTACCATGGGGAAAATGGCTAGCAGTTAAGTAATTAGATTTTCTTTTTCAGGCTGGTGAATTGTATTTTTAATAAAGGAGTCGAAGAACTGTTGATTTTAGCCACCCAGGAGAGATATTTTGATGCCATGCTTTCAGGCTAAAATGTCTTCTTTCTTAAAGCCGTATGAAAGATAACCTGACACCTTTGGAAGACAGCACTCCTTCAGATGGTAAGCATGTGGGCAGTTTTAGACAATTAGATTATGCAAGATGGCAAGTGTTCATTCACTAAAAATGCAAGAACCATCTGGATTCTCCCAGAGGATCTGGAGAAAATGAACAAGGAAAGTCATTCCTCTAAACAAACCACTTTAACATGAATTGTTCAAAACCCAAACTGTAAATCAATTCTTAATAGCAAAAGGCCATCATAAAGAATAAGAAAGAAGGAGAGGAATGTCATCTGATTCCTTTTCAACTAACTTCTGAATAGAGAAAGTCAAGCCAAAGAAAAACAGGACTTGCTGTAGCAAATAATCAGTAGTGGTATATATTTTTGCTTCCTGGTTGCTGTAATTAAGTATTTGACTTCAGACAACCGCCCTACAGGTTGATTTTGAGAAAATACTACTGTCCAGAAGCAAAATAATTAATACAGACATGAAAATCAGCACTAGGAACCTCTAGTCATTAAAAACAAAGCAATGGGGAAAAAATAAATTGTGTTATATTCACACAGTGGTATAAAGTATTGCAATGCAAATGGACAGACTATAGCAACATAGAAAATGGATTAATTTTGTAGACATCATGTTGAATGAAGGAGCCAGACAAAAAAAAAAAAAAAAAAAAAAGAGGAACAGAGTCTGTATGATTAAATTTACATAAAATTCAAAAACAGGCAACATTAAGCTATGTTTTAAGTAGAATAATAGTTATATTTTGCAGTAGGGAAAGGGGGAGTGATTAGGAAAAATTCTGGAGTGCTTTCTATACTTGATCTACAAGCTAGTTACAGAAATCTAGTCCCTCGGGGAAAATGTTTGCACTTTTCTTAATGTATGTTATTCTTCAACAAAAAGTTTACTTTTGTAAAGTAAAGCAACAGGGCAATTTATTTGTATGTCCTTAGGCAAGTCACTTATCTCTGAACCTCCAAGTTTCCATCATGTGTAAAATAAGCAGTTGGACAAGATAGTCTTCAGATTTCTTTAGATTGCAAAAATGCTTTGATACTACAAAAGATCACTTGTCTCACAAGGACAAACTGGATCGATAAGTCTATACTGATATCAACCTCATTTTGGCGGTCAAATATATCCCTCTCCCTTTACCCAGTTCTTCAATCCTTACTTAAATAGTAAAAAGCAAGTTTTTTGGTAGCATATGTACATAGAGAATCCTCCCTCCAGATAAGTAGATTGATATAAATAATGAGAGAGAATTTTTTTTTTCAATGATTCATTAGTTCCCTCCCTATAGCACCCGGTGCTCATCACCACAGGTGCCCTCTTTTTTTTTTTTTTTTTTTTACATTTTTAAAGTATTTTTTATTTAGGTACTTCATGAGGTACATAGGAATAATTTAAATTTTTTTAATCATTTTTTAAAATTTTCAGCATTACAGTATTCATTGTTTTTGTACCACATCCAGTGCTCCATGCAGTCCGTGCCCTCTCTAATACCCACCACCTGGTTCCCCCAACCTCCCACCCCCCCACCTCTTCAAACCCTTCAGATTGTTTTTCAGAATCCATAGTCTCTCATTGTTCACCTCCCCTTCCAATTTCCCCCAAATGCCTTCTCCTAACTCCCCATGTCCTCCATGCTATTTGTTATGCTCCACAAATAAGTGAAACCATATGATAATTGACTCTCTCTGCTTGATTTATTTCATTCAGCATAATCTCTTCCAGTCCCATCCATGTTGCTACAAAAGTTGGGTATTCATCCTTTCTGATGGAGGCATAATACTCCATAGTGTATATGGACCACATCTTCCTTATCCATTCGTCCATTGAAGGGCATCTTGGTTCTTTCCACAGTTTGGCGACTGTGGCCATTGCTGCTATAAACATTGGGGTACAGATGGCCCTTCTTTTCACTACATCTGTATCTTTGGGGAAATACCCAGTAGTGCAATTGCAGGGTCATAGGGAAGTTCTATTTTTAATTTCTTGAGGAATCTCCACACTGTTCTCCAAAGAGGCTGCACCAACTTGCATTCCCACCAACAGTGTAAGAAGGTTCCCCTTTCTCCACATCCCCTCCAACACATGTTGTTTCCTGTCTTGCTAATTTTGGCCATTCTAACTGGTGTAAGGTGATATCTCAATGTGGTTTTAATTTGAATCTCCCTGATGGCTAGTGATGATGAACATTTTTTCATGTGTCTGATAGCCATTTGTATGTCTTCATTGGAGAAGTGTCTGTTCATATCTTCTGCCCATTTTTTGATATGATTATCTGTTTTGTGTGTGTTGAGTTTGAGGAGTTCTTTATAGATCCCGGATATCAATCTTTTGTCTGTACTGTCATTTGCAAATATCTTCTCCCATTCCGTGGGTTGCCTCTTTGTTTTCTTGACTGTTTCCTTTGCCGTGCAGAAGCTTTTGATTTTGATGAAGTCCCAAAAGTTTATATTGGCTTTTGTTTCCTTTGCCTTTGGAGACATATCTTGAAAGAAGTTGCTGTGGCTGATATCGAAGAGATTACTGCCTATGTTCTCCTCTAGGATTCTGATGGATTCCTGTCTCACGTTGAGGTCTTTTATCCATTTTGAGTTTATCTTTGTGTACGGATAGACCGATATCTAGTAACGAGATTGAAGCAGTGATCAAAAACCTCCCAAAAAACAAGAGCCCGGACCTGACGGATTCCCTGGGGAATTCTACCAAACTTTCAAAGAAGAAATAACACCTATTCTCCAGAAGCTGTTTCAAAAAATTGAAGCAGAAGGGAAACTTCCAGACTCTTTCTATGAAGCCAGCATTACCCTGATCCCCAAACCAGGCAAAGACCTTACCAAAAAGGAGAAATTCAGACCAATATCACTGATGAATATGGATGCTAAGATTCTCAACAAGATCCTAGCAAACAGGATCCAACAGCACATTAAAAAGATTATCCACCATGACCAGGTGGGATTCATTCCTGGGCTACAAGGATGGTTCAACATTAGCAAATCAATCAATGTGATAGAACAAATTAATAAGAAAAGAGAGAAGAACCACATGGTCCTCTCAATTGATGCAGACAAAGCATTTGACAAAATCCAGCATCCGTTCCTGATTAAAACGCTTCAAAGTATAGGGATAGAGGGAACATTCCTGAACTTCATCAAATCTATCTATGAAAAACCCACAGCAAATATCATCCTCAATGGGAAAAAGCTTGCAGCCTTCCCGTTGAGATCAGGAACACGACAAGGATGCCCACTCTCACCACTCTTGTTCAACATAGTATTAGAAGTCCTAGCAACAGCAATCAGACAACAAAGAGAAATAAAAGGTATCCAAATTGGCAATGAAGAAGTCAAACTCTCTCTCTTCGCAGATGACATGATTCTTTATATGGAAAACCCAAAAGACTCCACCCCCAAACTACTAGAACTCATACAGCAATTCAGTAACGTGGCAGGATACGAAGTCAATGTACAGAAATCAGTGGCTTTCTTATACACTAACAATGAAAATACAGAAAGGGAAATTAGAGAATCGATTCCATTTACTATAGCACCAAGAACCATAAGATACCTGGGAATAAACCTAACCAAAGAGGTAAAGGATCTGTACTCAAGGAACTACAGAACACTCATGAAAGAAATTGAAGAAGACACAAAAAGATGGAAGACCATTCCAAGCTCTTGGATCGGAAGAATAAACATTGTTAAAATGTCTATACTGCCTAGAGCAATCTATACTTTTAATGCCATTCCAATCAAAATTCCACCGGTATTCTTCAAAGAGCTGGAGCAAATAATCCAAAAATTTGTATGGAACCAGAAGAGACCCCGAATCGCTAAGGAAATGTTGAAAAACAAAAATAAAACTGGGGCCATCACGTTACCTGATTTCAAGCTTTACTACAAAGCTGTGATCACCAAGACAGCATGGTACTGGCATAAAAACAGACACATAGACCAGTGGAACAGAGTAGAGAGCCCAGATATGGACCCTCAACTCTATGGTCAGTTAATCTTCAACAAAACAGGAAAAAATATACAGTGGAAAAAAGACAGTCTCTTCAGTAAATGGTGCTGGGAAAACTGGGTAGCTATATGTAGAAGAGAGAGAATTTTTTTAATAAAATAAAGCCAAACAAAAAGGAGGGATAGGGAACCATCTCACTCTCAAAATACTGCCCCTTGAGTTTCTTTCAGATCCTCATTCATAAAGAAATATTTAATCTTTGAGTTATTTTATCCCAAATGAATCTATGGTTCTGAAATCAGACAGGAATGGGCTTTATAGGAATGTAAACAAAACAAAACAAAATAAAACTGCACTAAAATATGTCGTCAGCACTACTACCTAAGCACCCAATGTTCCCACCATTAGAGGATCTTCTTAGGTTGATCAGCCCTTTACCTCACAGAGAACTGGCTTTTGAAGACATGAGGCATAGGAAATAAGCTTTGTGCACATGGAAGAGAATGGTAGAGATCAAAAGTCTAGTGCATCTCTAGAAGAGGAGGCTGACATTTGGTACCAAGATGGCACCTGATGACAAAATGACCAGCCCAGAACCAAAAATCAAGAAAACACTGTAAGGGAATGGGAGCCAGGTATCCTCCCACTACTCATTTTCCAACTAACACCAACTTATTTCTGATTCTCCTCATGTTTCTACACATACACACACACACACACACACACCTTTTTGAATTTCACCACATAATAAGAAAATAAAATTCCATGAATGGCCTCCTTTCCCTAAACGACCATAAGACAACCAGATGAACTGTTTACTTTGTAAACTATTAGTTATATATAGAAATCTATAGGAGGACTCCTCAAAACTGCCTCCACTCACTGTAGAAACCAAAGCATAGATCTCTCTGCTTATGGAGCTCTATAAGGAAATACTGGAGATTCATTGGGGAATGAGCAAACGTCACCAAGTCACAACCAAAATAATGGGCAGAAAAAAAAACTTAACCTCTCATGTATGAAATATTACAACTCTTAAATTCCCTAGTAGTGTATCTCTTAAAAGGACAAAATAAAATACAAATCAAGAATTGTTCTTGGAGGAATATTCCTAGATCATGTTGTCAGGAAACAGATAATATGTCATTTCTCCTCAGCTTTCAGGGAGAATAGAAGTGTCTAGAGAATATGCAATGAGCAAGTTACCTGCTGCTGTCTTTTACAAATTTTAAACAGAGACCAAAAGCAGTTTGGTTGGTTTTTCTTAATAAGGCACATGCATCTCCAGAGAACACATCCTCACTAAGCAAAAGCTGCCTCTAAATGTCTTTTCATGCCTTCCCAGCTGGGACCAGGGTTTTGCTCTCTCCTTTAGAGGCAAAGGACTCTGCTACACAACTGGGAAAAAGATAGGGCAGAATTACATTTTGAAGGCGGTGGTTTAGGTGTCAGTCTGCTTCTCCAAACTGTAAAAACATAAGCAACTGTGCAAATACTACTTCATTTGTAAAAACAACAACAACAACAATCCACTGACCTCAGCCCAGTATACAAAGATGCTGCGGTAAAATGGGCTTTTCCACCCCTACAAGGAAGGGGCAGGTTGGGAGAAGAGACGAGAACACAAAGAAGGAAGTATGAAAGCAGAACTAGAGCTGTGACCACGGCCAGAATCATTCCCTAACGAATTCAGAGCTGCCCAGATGCTGGGGCTCACCAAGAAGCCACCCCTGCGGCCATCCCTGAGGACTACTGTGCCTGAGATTTCTAGTCTCCCAACCCACATCTATTTTGCTGTAAAAATACAAGTCTTTTCTGCATATGTGAATGCCGCGTTAAAGACCACATTTCTCCATTCTCCTTAAAGTTAGAGGTGGCACATAACCAGGTACCAGCCAATGGGAAATACAAATACAAGTGATTTGTGCAACTTTCTGGTCACATCCTTTACAAAGAAGACACATGAAGTTCTACTATTCTTTCTTTCTTCCTGTTTGCTGGAAATCAGACATAGTAGAGGCACATGTGAAAAATGGAAGATCTGCAGAAGGTGCTCAGAAGCTGCTGGGCCCCCACACCATGGATCCACTGTGTAAGTTTTTACACTCACTCAGCAGCCATACCAATGTCCTAAAATTCACAACCACCAATTGCTATTGATCAGTTCTTCACCACCTTCTATCCCATCGGAGTGATGATTATCTCTGCTTTCCAGAGGTTGCCCAGTGCCCCCATCAAGCATGGATGATCCCCCACTTTACAACCTGGCACAATGGCAGTCCCACCCCATCATTACTACCAAGAATGTTGGGTTAACACAAACAGACAACTTGCAAGGTCATGGTAGTTTGAATCAAGAGCCCTGTCCTAATCAAAGTGGGGCCACTATGAACCAGTTTCCAATCAGCAGTGGCTATAATATCTCTGATGACAGCTCAATAGCCTTTTTTCTCCAGCCAGGAAATTTGAGGGGTGAGCCTGAGCAGGGTCACCTAAATAGATTGCACCTGCCAAGACCGGGTGATGGAATAAATGAGTGCATGTGGAATGGAAATTAGGGGGCTAGACCTAAAATAAATTTAACAGATTGTCTCCTCTTTAAGTGCTCCTTTTAATCAGCTGATTTCATGAGACTTTGCTTTGCAGAGGAGATGTGACTCATGAGCATGCTTGCCAGAGACAGATGCTTGTGGGTTTTGTTGTTTTTTGTTTTTTGTTTTTTAAAATTCTATCAGACAGGGATCTGCAAGAAATTTGGATGAAGAGAAAGGCCAATGATAAATATGATTTGAATCAAAGCAGATTTGGGGGTAAGACATGCAAAATTTTTATAGACTCACAGTTCCTGAAACTATGTTCAAAGACATAAAAATAAAAGGCGAATCAGAGTTTTATAAATAAAGGACCTTAGAGATCACTTAGTTCAACTCTGTTTTTCCAAATAAACACTTGACATAGTATATAACACACAGTTGGCAATCAAATATATTTTTTTCTAGTTGTTGAGTGAATGATTGCCTGACGAGAAAATAAGAGAAAAGAGTGATTCCTCCAAAATTACACAAGAAATATTCAGGTAAACTAAGATGTCTCAACCCCAAGCTCAACACGTTTTCTATGCTGCTTTCTCTCATCATGTAACATAGTCCTTCTCATTTTTTAAATGAACCCCAAATTTCATGCACACACTTTCCTTTTCCTGATGTCTCTGTCAATTAGGATGGTTTTAGCTGCAGGTAACGAAAACTTAGCAAAAGTAGCTGAAGTTAGAAGAGTATTTTGCTTTACAGAAACCTAGAGGTGAGTTGTCCCAGGGTTGATTTTGATGGCTCAGCATCATCAAGGACCTAAGAATTTTTCATATTTCTACTTTCCCATGCTCATGTCTTGCCTTTATGTGGGGTCCTATTTTCTCATGGTTGTCAAATAGTTGTAGCATTTCTTTTTATCTCTATGAAAGCATCCAAGCAAAAAACAAGGGACACAGGTAAAAAATGTCTTCCTTTTCAGACCACTCTATTAATAAAAAGGAAAATTGTTTCTGGGGCACCTGGGTGGTTCAGTTGATTAAGCATCTGCCTTCGGCTCAGTCATGATCCCATGAACCTGGGATCGAGCCCCACATCGGGCTCCCTGTTCAGTGAAGAACTTGCTTCTCCCACTCCCTCTGTTGCTTACCCTGCCTTGGTGTTCTCTCTCTCTCTCTCTCTCTCTGTGTGTGTGTGTGTGTCAAATAAATAAATAAAATCTCTAAAAAAAAAAAAAAGAAAAGAAAGACAGAAAATTATTCCCCAAATCTTCAACATACTTCCCTTTACAACTCACTACCAGAAATGTGTCACATGCCTACCAATCATTGGCATAAAAAAGTGAGGTAGAGATAACTGGCTTAGGCCAATCATGATTCACCTATGGGAGCTGTGCACATTCTATGCCAAACAAATGTATTCACAAGGAAGAAGAGGAGGAGGCTCTCCGAAGACGTCTATGAGATTCTGCTGCATCCACAGGTTGCCTTAGCAGGTCTACTCAAACCTAAGCCTAAAGGTATTATATCTCACCAATGTTAGATATAGGAGTATGAATTCAACTCAACAAACATTTGTCAATCATTTTCTATTTACCAGTTTCCACACAGAACCTGCCATTAAAACAGCAAGTAGAACTGATACTTTTCTTACCCTCAGAGAGCCCACTGAACAATGGCAGATGAAGACCACTAAGTAGGCTATTACAATCCAAAATATGATATGTGCTCTTATGGGGAGAGTGCCCACACACATGGGATAATAAGGAAGCCATAACTAGCCCACATACGGATGGTCAGGGAAGACTTCCAAGAGCAGGTGTCATCAACAGAATAAGTAGAAGCTAGCATGGAGATGTTATGGGACAAGCAGAGTGTGTTCCAGATAGAAGTTTCAGCATAAGCCAAGTGCAAGAGACAAGTGAGAATATGATGAATCTGAAGGCTGGAGGAAAAAAACAATTCAGTATGACTAAACCGCTGAACATAAGGCAGGGAGATCAACTGAGACTAAAGAGGTAAGAGCTGATATTCGAATTAGCCTATTTCAAGTTTTTGCCAGTTTGATAAAGGATTCGCCATGACAGCCGTAGGTGGAGTCACAGGTGTGAAAACAACGAAAAGGCAGCAAGCACAGAGGCGACCTCCCCAGAGGAAATGGATCACCACACTGCTACTTGGTGACTCGCAATTCCCTTTGCCGACTCTCCATCTATTGAGGCTATTACAGACCAGGCTTGAAAATAATGGACCAGTTCAGAGTGTCAACAGCTCGCCAGCAGAAGGACTAGTGTGGGTAATGAGTGTGATTTGACAGCCCAAGGTCAGATATTTAACAATATTCCAGAGTTTAAGTATGATACACTGAGCGCTGTTTTAGCTCCTAACTTGAAAGGCTCACAGCTGCTAATATTTACAGAAATAGGAAGCAATTACAGTTCGCTGCCACAGGAGGAACTTAAATAATTTAAGACTCATAATGCCTCTGATTCTTTTCAAGCCATCTTTTCTCCAGAACCAGCTGCTTCTAGCTCTCAGAAAGCCCTCTGTTCGGAAGGCAGAATCGCCCTGATGCACAGCACTGCTTTTGCTTGCCCAGAAACCCAAGCACACAGCTTTTTGGCATCCACAACTTTTCTCCCACATTTGTACTTCATCTCTGGAAAGGGCCCCTTTTCTCACCAGCAATGAAACCCCACAGCCATCTGCCCAGGCTAATCTGGGTAAACTGGCATGAGCAGAGAGAACCATAATGTAATTTCACAAATTAAACTAATTTATTTCAGTAGCCATTTTCATGACACGGATGTGATAGGACAAGAATAGCGAAGAAAGGGGAATGGGGGGGGGGGAATTGATGGTGTTCAATGCCAAACAGAAGAAAGTCAAATTTTAAGTGCTTAGAGTTAACATGTGAACTACCCCCAAGAGTCTGTTCTTATGATTCTCTTGTGAATTCAGCACTTTCCCCCAGGGGTCAACAAGCTGACGAGTGGGATAAGAAAATGTAGACAGTTATAAAATTTTTTTAGTTGAAGTTTAAATTTAAGAGCTTCTAATATCAGCCTATAGAATGATCTTTGCAAGAATTAGAGAACACGGAGGTATCTGCTCTCATTTTAAAGTTCTAAAATATGACCAAGAACATAACTGATAAATTTACCTCACCTGGCGATAAACACTTTTTATATGAAAAGTGTTCTAGGAGCTTTGGGTCCCACTATCTCACATTTATTGTCACAGCTTTTCTTGGGAGGACATCAGACTAGAAGGGAAGGAATATGTTTTCTGGCACCCAATATATTAGTTCTTAAATCCCAGTGCTACCCATTTATGGCTCCCAACTCTGGCTGGTTATTCCATGTTTCTGTGCCTCAGTTTCTGCATCTGCAACATGGAGATGATCTTATAAATAAGTTTTAATCAGGATTAAGTTATGGTAAATGAAATAACTTGGACAAGAACCTAGTAGTGTCTAGGCAATAGAAAGCATACAATGAAGCCTGGCACTATCGCTTCTCTCCCAAGACTTGCTCTTCCATTTTTCTCATCAGGATAATATATATACCTTTCCAGTGTCTGTAGTGTTTGGGAGAAATGTTAATCAGTTGCTCCTGTCTGTTCCTTGAAATATACTATAAAGAAACACTTTTTTTAATGTGTTGAATTGTGTTCCTCACAAAATTCGTGTTTTAAAAAGTCTCCACCTCAGTACCTCACGATGTGACCTTATTTGGAAGTAGAGTTGTTGCAAATGTACTTAGTTAATATAAGGTCATTCCAGAGTAGAGTAGGCCCCTAACCAATACACCTGGTATCCTTCCTTTTTTTTTTTTTTTTAAGATTTATTTGTTTATTTGAGGGGGGAAGGGGTGGAGGGAGAGAGAATCTTGAAGCAAACTCCCTGCTGAGCATGGACCCGCCTCACCCACCTCGGGGCTTGATCCCAGGACTCTGAGATCGTGACCTGAGCTGAAATCAAGGCGACACCCCATCCTGTATCCTTATAAAGAGAACACCATGTGAAGAGACAGGCAGCTCCCCAAGGAGAACATCATGTGAAGATGTAGGCAGAGATCTCAGTGATGCAGCAAAAGCCAAGAAATGTGAAAGATTGCCAGCAAACTACCAGAAGTTAGGAGAATGGTATGGAATAGATCCTTCCTCATGGCGCTCAGAAGGAATCAGCCCTGCTTTGACCTCAGATTTCTAACCTCTAGAACTGTGAGATCATGAGTTTCTGTCATTTAAGCTGCCCAGTTGGTGGTATTTTTGTTACAACAGCCCGTACCAATACAGACCTACTGCTAAAGTTATTTTCTGCACAGTGTACACATTAATAGCTTTCACCACCACAACATTTTTTATAGGTTGTCAATGGCTTTAGGTCTTTTTGGTAAACATCCAATTAGATACTGTGCAAATAACATGGCTGACTTGGACAATCCTGGCTGTCCAAGAACACAGAGGTCCTTAGAACATTGGCCCCTTAGTCCTAAAGCACTTTGAATAAGAGGTTTCATTGGCTCTACCTATTTTCCTTTCCCCTAGATGTCAAGCTCCTTGAAAGCAGAAGCTGTGTCTCATTCACCTTCATATCCCCAGCATAAAGATGTGCAAGAGGCATTAACATTCACTGAAAACCTTACTTTTTGCTAAGTACTAAAAAATTACCACAAACTGGTCTGAGTGCCTGCCATGTGCCAGACCACTCCCCCAGGAGAGAAAGGCATCAATGTCCCATCTTATAAAAGAAGAAATATAGTTCAGAAAATTAAGATTAGGGGCACCTGCATGGGCAGTCACTTAGCCTCCAACTCTTGGTTTTGGCTCAGGTTGTGATCTCAGGCTTATGAGACTGAGCCCTGTGTCAGGCTCTGCCCTGAGCAGAGACTCTGCAAAATTTCCTCTCTCCCTCTCCTCCTCCCGGCCTTATGCACTCTCTCTCTCCCTCTCTCTAAAATAAGTAAGTAAGGGGTGCCTGAGTGGCTCAGTGGGTTAAAGCCTCTGCCTTCGGCTCAGGTCATGATCCCAGAGTCCTGGGATCAAGCCCCAAATTGGGCTCTCCGCTCAGTGGGGAACCTGCCTCCTCCTTTCTCTCTGCCTGCCTCTCTGCCTACTTGTGATCTGTCTGTCAAATAAATAAAAATAAAATCTTTAAAATAAATAAGTAAATAAATCCTTAAAAAAGGAAAGAAAGAAAATTAAGATTAAAAAACAGAAAAAAATTAAAAATTAAGATGAAAATAGCAAAACTTTTTTTTCTTTTTTATTGTGTTTTATAACATGATTTCAAAAAATCCAAAATATGAATCCAATGTATATGCTTTCTTGGAGCTGGACTCAGAGAAGGCAAGAAAGAATGAAAGTGTCATCTCCCCAATAAATTTATTGTTGTCATCTCCCCAATAAATTCCCATAAATAAACCATACATTGTAAATAAAACACAGTGATGACACAGTACTAACCCTGAGCAAATGTGAGTAAAATCTAAAATATAGTCATTTCTTAGAAGAAAAGTCTAACCCAGAAAGACTCAATCCCCTTCTTAATTATTTAACACTTATTAATTGGTATCCTATGAACTAAAATGCTAAGTTAAAATCATGCCCTACTTTCTCGTCTTTAACATATTAAGTGTAGCAGATAACTGTACTAAAACCAAACGGCGGGATCAAATTCATATGTGTATGTAGATCAAATCCAGATAGATGATAGAAAGATAGATCAAATCTATATATGAGGGCACATATTGCATGGAGCACTGGGTGTAGTGCATAAGCAATGAATTCTGGTACACTAAAAAGAAATTTTAAAAAATTAAAAATTTAAAAATATAATACCATAAATTTTGAATTTAAAAAAAAGATCTATATTTGAATGCAGATATTATGGGAAAATATTAAGTTCCTTCAAATATTTGAATACTGGGGTGCCTGGGTGGCTCAGTGGGTTAAGCCTCTGCCTTCAATTCAGGCCATGGTTTCAGGGGTTCTGCAATCAAGCCCTGCATTGGGCTCTCTGCTCAGCAGGGAGCCTGCTTCCCCCCCCCCCCACCCCCACTGTGTGCCTCTCTGCCTACTTGTGATCTCTCTTTCTGTCAAATAAATAAATAAAATCTTTTTTTAAAAATCTGAATACTTTCTCTCAAAACAGCAGTATTAAGGGAAAGCATTTTTCTCTACCTTTGACAGGTTTCTGGCACAGATTTTTTTTTTCCTTCTTTTTTAAAATTTGGTGTTCTGATATCTTGCCTATCAAGACAACAAACACACAACAAACATATTTGCTATAAGAAATAAGAAGCAACCCTGAGTATCACGACTGCATGCATCCCCCCCACCCCCTACTAATTTCCTGATCCACAAAGATCCAACCCTTTCTGATAGCTGGGGACCAGTATGGATTCATGAGTGTCTAATGGCTATGGTGTAAATATTCGTGTCCCCCCAAAATTCATATGTTGAAGTCTGAACTCCCAAAGATGGTATTGTGAGGTGGAGCTTCCGGAGGTGCTTAAACCATAAGGTTGGAGAACGCATGAATAGGATCAATGCTTTATAAAATAGGCTCCAGAGAGATCCCTGATCCCTTCCATGATATGAGAACAGGAAGAAGACACTGGCTATAAACCAGGAAGGGGGGCTCTCACCAGAGTATGACCATGCTGGTGCTTGGATCTTGAACTTCTCAGCCTCCAGATCTTTGAAAAATAACTTCCTGTTGTTTATAAGCTACCCAATCTGCATTACTTTGTGATAGCAGCCCAAATGAACTAAAACACTGACAAACCTTGACAAATGCCCTCTGAGTCTGACATTTCTTTCACTCATTTCCCTGCCTATTAGTTGGTTTTTAATCTCTTCCAAGCTCCTCTTTTAAGGTATTATTCCATGAAGAGAGACAAAGAACCAACTCCACAGGATCCCACAGAAACCTTAAAAAGGTCCCTCAATATCAGGCCCTTGAACTAAATCAAACACTTTGGCTCTTGCCTCCAGATTTCTAAATCCATTCTCAAGGAACTCAAAGAAAATCTCAACTCTGAACATTCATGGAGAATTGTTGCTTAATTGGCACCAAAATAGATGTTTAATGACTAACTACATGCCCTTGATAAAATAATCACCGCATCACTTGTTTTAGAACACCTCTCAGAAGGGATGGCAAAGCAAAACCAATTTTAGGAACTCTCTTTCTCTATTGGAAAATACATGTAACCAATGAAATTCAATATTTATGCTGGATTCTTTTTCAAAGACATGAGCTTCTTGAGGAACCCTTTATTTTTTATCCTAAACACCCATCACAAGGTTTAGCACACCACAGACTTCCAACAGATGTTGGCCAAGACTGATTGACAGAGAAGGTGCTAAGATAAGACTAAGGCTGACATCACAGGTAAGCAAAAGTCATCACAAGTATATCTGTTTGCATATCAATTCCCAAAGCTAGTGGAAGTGTTTTTAATCCTTGCCTTGAATAATAAACTCTTAGAATATGAAAGTAGTGACTTACCAAGACCAATTCCTGGTACCAAGATGTAAGGACCTCAGCCATCGCTGCAAAACACAAGCACAGTTTAATTTAAAGCGACAAGGAACTTAAAGCTTAACCATGTCAACTGAATAATTAACTTCTTTATTTGAAACATATAACATATTTGAATTATTTGCTAATCACTCAATCCTCTTGCATTTTAGAAGCTTTTGAGTTATGCCTGCATCATGAATAGTGCCTGTGCTTTTAAACTTTTCTAAATATGAAAAAAATTACATATGTACTAGTACAGGGAGGAAAGACAGAAAGTCCTTGTGACCCAGATTATCTCCACAGCTCTCTGATACTTTTTATTCCGTATCTTTTTCATTCAAGATCATATATAACTTGGTTCAAAAATGAGAATCTATATACTGTTTTATAGTTTTTTCCCCTTTCTTTGTCTTTTTTTTAATGCCTATAGTTTTTTTTTTTTTTAAAGATTTTATTTATTTATTTGTCAGAGAGAGAGGGAGAGAGAGCAAGCACAGGCAGACAGAATGGCAGGCAGAGGCAGAGGGAGAAGCAGGCTCCCCGACAAGCAAGGAGCCCGATGTGGGACTCGATCCCAGGACGCCGGGATCATGACCTGAGCCGAAGGCAGCTGCTTAACCAACTGAGCCACCCAGGCGTCCCTAATGCCTATAGTTTTTAAAATCAGATTAAAATGTTAAGTGATTAGCTAGTAAACATATACTGACAATCACATACTACTTATTTTTCATAAGTAAGGAACAAATGTATGATTTGTACATTTCAACACCCCAGTCAAGCTAAGGCAATGTAAGTAGAGACCAGTCTCTGCTAGGAAATATATCAAAACCTAAAAGTCAGGTATTATACCAGAGCTCAAGAGATTGTCAACAAGAAATTTCTAATATAGGCTGACTCTGGGTGACTCTGATTAACCCAAACCTTTAGCTTACAAGATAAGGAAGAATCTCTATTACCATATCAGCTCAACCAGTTGGGATGTTGACTATCTGACATCAGGGGTAAGAGTTGGGGGAAGGAATGAAAGAAAACACTACACATTCAGACACTGTTGTATATCACCAGCAGATTCCCAGACATACTACAGCATACAAGCCCATCAATTATATAAACTCCCAGCAAGTTCAAATAAAACAATAAACAAAGAAAAGGTCATCATATAACAGCAAAGCAAGTCAGGGAAAACAACCACCCGTGTCAGCCAATGCTTGCTCCAATCTAAGGCAGAAAATATCAGGAGAGGTGAAGACTGCTTACTGGCTTTAAATCTTCAGATGGTGCATTTCCTCTGATAGTTGCAATGCCTAGAAAGACAGTAGTCAAAAGCAGTCACACAGTGGCCATTTCAACCATGGCTTTCCCTCCCCAAAATGGGTTGTCAATTCCTATAATGTGGGCTCAGAAGCCTGGAGTTTGTGTTATGGTCTACGAAACATTAGATTGGGCTCCTAAAACACACACTAAACCTAAATCTTGATTTACAAATTCTCCATGCAGCCCTCTTTTAGGATAAAGCAATTTGATCTAAACCTCAGATCCAGAATGAGTCTCTATCTCAGGTGACATGGCCTGTCTGAAACTCAGGTAAATGATCAAGGCATTTGCAGAGTTCAGTTCCAGGGACCAGTCTAACCTCTACATTAGAAGAGCTTTGATTAGAAAGAAGGCAAGGCTTTAAAAGTTGAAGTTATCACATCTAATATTATTGAGATAATTAATGTATGCTATTAAAATGTTTTTAAGTTGAGGTTGTCAAACTGCTGCTACTAACATATTTCGAGGGCTTTAACTCATATCCCTGAAACCTAGACTTTCCCTAATTTCCTGTGTATACCTTAGTGACGAAAAGTGATGAGATCATCTCATTCCCCTATTTAAAATCCTTCAGTGACACCAAGTCTAAACTTACCCTGTCCAAATAGGTCCTTCCTGATCTGGGAGACCCTCCCCAACAACCCTCAATACACAAGGCACATTCAGCCATTTGTTGCTACTTACAAATCTCCAATATATGCCCCCACTGTTTCTCACCTCTTTGACTGGGTACATACCGTTCCCTTGGCTACGTAAAAACCTTCTGAAGTTCCAAATTTCCCTTTACCCCAACCTGACTTCTTCTGGGAAAACCCTTACTCAGTACTGCTGCAGTAAAACAGAACCACAAAATGGGGTTGGCCTTGAAGCTAGCCAACTTGGATTTGCATTCTCCTTCCTACTATCCAGTAGTCACTTAACTCTCTGTGCCTGTGTTTCCTCATCACCAAGATGTGAAAAGGAATAATGCCTAGAGATTTTGAGAGGTTTAAATGAAGTAAGACTTTAATCAGATTGCCTTGAGAACATACTAAGTATTCAAAACTATTTGCAATTATCACCATTATCACTATCCTTTAAGACTCCCATTAAAGCTCTTTTTATTATTAAAATAATTTTTTTTTTTTTGGGTAAAAACCCTTTGCCAAACACAGCCTCTCCTCACAAACATATCGATTACTTGCTTTTTTTTTGTTTCACCCATGAAACTTGAACATACAGTAGTCTGCCCTTACCTGTGGGAGTTACATTCCAAGACCTCCAGTGGATGCCTGAAACCACAGATAGTACCAAACCATATATATATACTATGTTTTTTTCCAATACATACATAACTATGACAAAGTTTAATTTCTAAGTTAGGCATAGTAAGAGATTAACAATAATAACTAATAATAAAATAGGACAATTATAACAATATACTGTAATAAAAGTAATGTGAATATGGTGTCTCTCTCAAAGTACTTCTTTGTTCTGTACTCACCCTTCTTCTTCTTGTGATGATGCGAGATGATAAAATCCCGATATGATAAGACGAAGTACAGTGAATGACATAGGCATTGTGATGCAGTGTTCATTTATGGTATGTCAGGAGAATTATCTGCTTCCAGACCGTGGCTGAGCATAGGGAACTGAAACCCTGTAAGCAAAACCACAGATGGGGGGCAGGAGGGGCACTACTTTACCTCTAACGTGGCTCTCATACTGGATCATAAGTATGGGGTTTTTTGCATATCTGTTCCCTCCCTGAAAGCGTCTCAGGAACAGGAGCCACATCTCATTAATCTTGTATTCTCAGTGCCCAGCAGTGCCCAACACACGGGAGATACAAAAATAAATATTAGCTGAATGAATCAATAATTGAATGAGTTCCTAAAAAACCAAGTGGAAACCAAATACTGATCAATCAAATCATGTTTAACTGCACTATGGAAATCTGATATTCAGAGAAATAAGAAAACTTCAAGAACCAGGTAAAATAATGGAAAGCACGGGGACTTAGGAGCCAGGCCTAGCTGAACTAGAATCACAATGACTCTTCCTACAAGCTTTTTGACACAGGAGAAGTTATTTAACCCCTGAGAGCCTCTGCTTCCTCATCTTGAAGAAAATAATATCAAGGGACACCTTGGCTGGCTCACTCAGAAGAGTGTAAGACTATTCATCTTGGGGTTGTGAGTTATTAATAAAGTTATTAAGGGGCACCTGGGTGGCTCAGTGGGTTAAGCCTCTGCCTTCAGCTCAGGTCATGATCTCAGGGTCCTGGGTTCGAGTCCCGCATCAGGCTCTCTGCTCAGCAGGGAGCCTGCTTCCTCCTCTCTCTCTCTCTGCTTGCCTCTCTGCCCACTTGTGATCTCTCTCTGTCAAATAAATAGAATCTTTTAAAAAAAGTTATTAATATCTACATCATTAGGTAAACATTAAACAAGAAGATATAAAGCAAAGTAGCAGGACCAATAAGCAAGCATTCATTAATTCATTATTTCCCTTGGTCTTTTATGAAGAACTATTATTGTAAATATAATTATTACTCCATTAATCTTTGTGTTAAATGTGTATCTGCTAAAATGCATCACACAATGATACCATCATAGGAGTCAAGTTTTTGTTTTCTTGTTCTATATTATGTTCTTAAACACCTGGACATACATACTCCATCTGCTATCTACCAGGGGACCAAGTTCATGTATGCGTCTACTATGGGCAAATGTTCTTTGCTTCATGGCAATTGCTGTATTTGGTTTCTGCTCAAACCATTAATTTTAATCTTACAATTTAAAGAATAAATTAGTTATCATTATCTGAGGTTCTAGGAACACAGGCTTAGTTCGACACAGACCCGAGAGTCCTAATTAATATATTCTTTAACATTGCATTACAAATAAATTTGCCAGCTCCATATATCTAGGAAGATAGAGCTCCAAAAAGAGAAGATGGAGCTAAAGGAAATACACTAGACAAATCTCAACTCTTTTCGTTAATTCAAGTAGGTCTGACCATGATGATATAAGCTTTCCAGTCATTCGGTTAAAAAAAAAAAAAAAAGTAGGGGTGCCTGGGTGGCTCAGTGGGTTGAGTCTCTGCCTCTGGCTCAGGTCAGGATCCTGGGATCCAGCCCTGCATCAGGCTCTCTGCTCAGCAGGGAGCCTGCTTCCCCGTCTCTCTCTCTCTGCCTGCCTCTCTGCCTGCTTGTGATTTCTGCCTGTCAAATAAATAAATAAAATCTTTAAAAAAAAAAAAAAAAGACTGATCATTTTTCCTACTAATCAACCTATAAAATTTACATATAAATGTCAAGAGCGGCAGATAATCTTATTTATTCCTATAGAAAGAGCATAAATTACTCATGAATTCCAACCAAGTGCGTTTGGTGGGAAAGATTAAAAAAAAGAGAGAGAGAGAGAAAGGGTATGGTAGGAAATAACAGAGTTTCTGATTTCACAAGTCCAGAGCAGCATTCCTAGTTTATCCCTAAGTATTCTTATCTTTCATTCTTGGCACAAGAACAAAGAGAGAAAGTAGAAAATGATATCAGTGTTACTATTCATAAGCAGAGAAATTGAATTAAAACCACCCCAAATCTTGAGACCTACTGGACAGACCTGAATCACATGTAGATATCAATCTTCTCTTTTAACCCCTAAAACCAAATTTTAATAGAACTGCGGGGGTAGCAGGATGGGAGACCATTAAGTTGATAATGGACACAGAGTGTCCTCTACCTTGTGATGTCATGTAGCAGCATCCAATGTGTCATCACAGATGGAGGTGTCATTAAAATTAGAAAACACACAATCCTCTGTTAGCATCCCCCAAACTTAAAAATTCATGATTACTTAGAGTGAACAGCCTATCTTTATTACATTCCCCCTTATGAGGGCACCAAGAGACACACAGGCTAAGATCTGTGTTTGGCTCATGGGAGTCACAAAAAGGAGGAAAAACAACTTTGCAGAAGTATCTAAAACTAACAGTAGTGTGGCTATTAACAAACACCCCCAAAATAGAACTTGGGTCCAAAGAAATGCAAATTTATTTAAAGCATAAGCCACAAAATAAAAGAGTTGGCATGTCAACACTATAGACTGAAATTTAATCAAACTGAAAAGAACAGTTGATCTGTCTTCAAGAGAAAGGGAGGGGGTAGTGTGTAATATCTTTAATATATGGATGGCTGGGTAGAGTAAATGACTGTCGCACAGAAGGTTTATCTGTAAACACTGCAGTGAGTCTGGGGTTTTTAAGCACAATAAATGGCTGGTTTCAATCAGCTGCTGCTAGCAGGAAATCCATGGCCCATAGGAGCAATTACCCATCTCTTGACTGAAGCACAGGGCAATTACAAGCTACCAAAGTACACTCACAGTACTGGAGCACTTGACTGTTCGGTGCTAATGGAACCGGGACAAGAAACAGTGGTGTGTGGCTACATGTCTCAGCTTTCAGCCCCTCACCAACCCTTTCATACTTCTCTTATTGCACAACACGGCAGCTGAGACGGAGACTGGTCTGCAAAAGCAGTATCATCTATACCCAAAACACAGACATCAGGGTTTGCTCTGCCCTGTATCCCCTGTAAGCCCCTCGATTTATTACACTCATCCTGACTTTTCAAAATGCATCACACCTTCGTCTGTGGTTTTGTAGATGACGCCTTACCTGAGTCTCCTAGTCAGCATTTGGTGCTCGTTACCGACTGGAGCAGTTAGCCAAATTAGGACTTCTCATCTCAAGGAAGTGAAGAGGAACCTGTCAGGGAACTAAATGGGGAAATAATTACTCTTTTATTTCACCTTGTAAAATATGTCAACTAGGTATCCGTTAGAGAAGTAACCTCTGTAAGATTAGAGAAAGAAAAATAAAAAGATAGTAAGTGGTCTATCAAGATACCTTTCAGTCTCATTAAATTTATTTCTAACAGGTAACATTTACCGAAGACCTAATGTGCCAAGCATTGTATCATGCGCTTTAAGTGCATTGTCACGTTTAAGCCTCAAAGTAACCCAAGGTGAATACTATGATCACCCTCTCTTACGGAATAAGACAATGGAGACTCAGTTTGAGTAATTTCCTCAAGACTTCCTAGTTAAACACAATGTGGATTCAGGACCTGAACCTGAGCTCTAGCGGTCCAAACCTATCTCTTAAATAGCCTATCATCCCACCCTTGATGCTGGGTGACTCTGGGAGAGAAGGTGAATAATTGTAAAAGCCACCCTGTTATGCTCCCCAGATAGACATTAACAATGGATCCCAACATCCTTTCCCAGTGAGTGCAGACAAGACCACAGAATCTCTCTCATCACAGTATTTCAGAACACCAACTCAGTTTGAGGCCAACTCCATTTCAGAGTTTCCCAGCATAGCAGCCTTGTCACAGTGCTTGAACCATCAGTAGACATTCAATAAATTCAATAAATGTTAGATTTTAAGAGATCATTGCGTAAAAGGAATATAGATACTTCCTTTAGCCCCAAACAGAGCAGTATTTAAATGTGGGCTCCACCATTTACTAATTACATGATGTAAGCAACCTACCTAACACTGAATCTTACTTTCCTCAGAGTAAAATAAGGTCATACCAACACCCTTGCCAAGCTGAAGGATAAAATAAGATGATCTCTGGAGTTGGGAAGTACTAATCCTCCAGGAATACCAGGCCTCTTAATAATCATCATTAGTGGGGCACCTGGGTGGCTCAGGGGGTTAAAGCCTCTGCCTTCAACTCAGGTCATGAGTTCAGTGGTCCTGCGATCGAGCCCCGCATCAAACTCTCTGCTCAGCGGGGAGCTGCTTCCTCCTCTCTCTCTCTCTCTCTCTCTCTGCCTGCCTCTCTGCCTATTTGTGATCTCTGTCAAATAAAAAAAAATTTAAAAATAATCATCATTACTTTTGCATAAAACTGCTGGAATCCCCAAAGACTGAAATACATAGGACCATGTTCCTCAGAAGGAAAAGTGGGATTACAAGTGGTAATCCTGGAAATGGGTCTCAGGATGAAACAGACCCTATATCCCAGAAAGGACAGATAACATGAAATAACAAATTAAGAGAAATAAAAAAGACAGATGAGGTCCTGAATTAATACAGAAAAGCAAAAAAGACCACACGATGGGAATACGTGATGGGTTGTGATACCTATATTTTAACAGGACAAGAAACCCAGAGGAAGAAAACCCAAGGAAAATAATCAGTTTCTTGCTTCTATGTCTTGAACCCAGCTAGCAAAACTGAATCTTTGTCCTCGTCCATTGGGAAACTCCTAAGGAAACATAATAATATATAGCATAAATAATAATAAATAAATAACAGATAGCATAAACTGTGGCTTTAATTTTAAGATACCTCATCTTCCCCAGAATATTAGTGACTGTGTCTTACTGGGAAATGGGATGTAGGCCCACCACATACTATAAGGAGCATCAAGCACAATGCTTGACTCATAGCAAGTGCTCAATGCAATGTAATGTAATTCTCATCCTTGTTTTCCCTAAAAAAGAAGAAAACTTGGACTTCAGTTTGCTTCTCCAAATGTAGGTTCTTGTCTACATAGAAATGCACTGCTTCCACCCTGGTGCTCAATAGCGAAGTAGCCTCAAGGCAGGTGGAAAGAACAGTACACCCGATAGTTTCCAAGGAGTACCTAGTACTGCAACAGAGGCTTGGTGTTCCCCTTCTTCCTCTTTTTTATTCATGTATTTTCTATTTTCTCAAACAATTAGAAAAGCAGAGAAGAAGCTCTATTGGACAAATCTTCGTTCATCCAGCAGGTCAAATCTGGACAGAAGGTGGCAGCACAGAGTTGCTTAATCCCATAAACTCTGCAAAGTGCATGGCGTAGGCCTCTTCTGGGCTTTAGTGAATGCAGAGAAAAGTAGATCCAAAGAAGCCAAAAACATCTATACAACTGAGTCATAAAAGAACTGGCGGACTACGCTTACCTTCACAGAACTGGTTTGGGGGGAAAAAATGACAGGAATATATGGGATAAAAACAGACACTATAATGTAAGGAGCCTAAAAATATTAGGTTTACTGTGACGGTCAATACCTGTTTCTCTTTCATGTCCTCTTTTCCCTTTACTATCTTTCCTTTTCCCTAGTTTGTGATTCAAAACTTAAATGTGGGTATTAGAAGGACATACCATCCTACTTTGCAGATACGAATTTTCACAAATGCCTACACTCCCCATCCCACCATTGAAGGTCCTCCTTTGCTGAGATCACCTATTTCTACTCCCCATTAAGTTTATTTCATAAATCAGAAATGTTTCCTACCAAAGAATCCAAAGACAGATTTTACAGAAATTTGAAGACATTCTTACTCCAACAAGATCTGGGATCTTTAAGACACTAAACTGCCAGAAAGGTATTCAACTATGGTATGACTTCACTTGAGTTATTGAAAACAAAACAAATAGAAATGGCTCTGGTGGATTTAAAAAGGTCAAATACCTATGATGACACTAGATATTCAACAGTGTAACAGTTAACCTTATTTTTATGAGGTTAGTTTTTTTCCCTTGGTTCACAGAGGCGCTCTTTATCATACTCTCACAAGGCATTGTGTTATGACATTCACTCTGGTCTCCTTTGCCTCCTGGCTTCCTACCCCTTCCCATTTTCTTCCAAAAAAGTAGCCATAAAATGAAGGGAAAATATCCAGCTTAAAGGGCAAAGATTTCTAGTAGAGGAAAAGGAGCGGGAAATGAATTATTTCAGACCAAAAGCAATTATATTTTTGAAGGCAGAAGCAGACATCTTCTGGCACAACTGTCAAGATGTTACAAAAAGATTAAAAGAGAGGTTTTTTTGTCATTTAAAATCTGTTTCTGGTTTGCAAAAAAAAAAAAAGGGGTCTGCTGTTCAGTTTGTGATTTTTAATAAGATTTCTCAATAGTCTCCCTGCTTTTAAAAAAAAAAGTATAAGGGGGAAAGAAGCAAAAAATTGAAGGCAATGTAACAAATACAGCCATGACTTTGATGCAGTATCATTCATTTTCACCATTTTGGTGGATTTAGACAAGATTTTTGTGGGAGGTTATATCGTATACAACAACCTGTCAACAAAATATACTTATTGCAGAGACTTTACAGAATTTAGGCTTCTATTGGGGTTAAAGTAGAAACATCAGATTAATTGCTTTCAAAACTCAGGGAGCTACTGCTCAAGGAGGCAAAGGACAGTATTTTCCACTGCTAACAGAGTGCAAATCTTTCCCTAAGCTTCAAATGTCTGCTCCTATCTTGTCCCTATTCTTCAGGGTATGGGCTCGCTCAATTCTCCATTAAGTAGTGCTTATCAAGCTCCTGCTTGAGAGACACAAGAGATTATGTTGAAGCCCTAACTAAAGTTATTCAGACATAGGAGTCATGATTTTTAATATATCCTCTACCTTGTTCCCCATCTTTATGACATGGAAGCTGTGTTGGAACTTGTTCACAATCCAAATTCTCACCACAGCAGCTGAGCAATCACCAGTTTTCTTCCATCTCTCACATTCCCTCCATCTGCAATTCATTCTTCATCTCTTTCCATTGTTGGAGTTCAGCATATTCATTTCATAGTCTTCTCTTCTGGACTTCATCTCTTCCTCCCTCCTGTACGACCATTTCTGTTGGTGAGCATGGTGGCTCATAGCCTTGGCCTTCACACACTCATAAAGTAAGGGGTACTGCAGATGGAAGACAGGTTCATGGCTTCATTTTCTCTCATTCTGCCTTCAGTTTGTAAAGATTCCTTTCTTGCTCAACACATATATAGGATAGGGCTAGAAGCTGTGGGAAGCCACATCAAGTACTTGAGGTGATCCAATCCCTCAAATATTCTGCAATATTTTGGAAAAAAAAAAAAAGACAATATAAGACTTTTACTTGGAAAACAGAGGACAGTGTGTGATGCTAATCAATGAAGGCTAAATCACCTGCCAAATGGTATGATACATGTAATGAAATCTATAGGCTTTTAGGAATCAGGGGGAGGGAAAGAAGTGCCACTACTCGGTCTAGTCCTTGCATTCATTTCTCATCATATGAACTTATTCAGATGTCAACCTGCTATGACAAATTTAACTTTGAAAAGGAATAACTTCCTAACTCTCTTCCTCTGATTTACAACACTGGTGTCCTTTCTTCTTCTATTTCCCCTTAAAACTTTCTTTTGAGCACTACTGTTGTATTTCATACAGAATCCATTTTAAGTATACATCTCAGCTTCCCCTAAAATATTTGCAGACTCGAGAGTGCCTTAACTTCCTACTTTTCTCTTTTAAAAAAAAATGTGGAAGTTAAACCTTCCAAGTTAGGTCAGCAAATTAAAATTTTTAACATGAAATTTTATCAGTATGCTTTTCTTATTTTAATGCTTCCCAAATGGAAAAGCTAAAATCTGAAAGAGGTTATTTTTGGTTTTTGGTTTTTTATTTTTAAGATTTTATTTGTTTATTTGACAGAGAGAGAGAGTACAAGTAGGCAGAGTGGCAGGCAGAGGGAGAAGGAGAAACAGATTCCACACTGAGCAGGGAGCCCAACGTGGGGCTCGATCCCAGGATCCTGGGATCATGACCTAAGCCGAAGGCAGACGATCAACTGACTGAACCACTCAGGCATCCCTGAAAGAGGCTATTTTTGAAGTGATGAAATACAGTGATGCTTCCAGGAATTTAGGATTCAAAAAATACTTACTTTCTCATTTAACTCAATTTATGCCTTTGTCCAGTCACCTTTACCAGATATTGATAGGGGAGGGGAGAGAAAATGAAACTTAAATGGGCATTTACTAATTGCTAGAATGTGTCTATTAAAAAGAAACTTTGTAGGGAAAGAGTTTGAAAGCACTGAGTAATTTCCCTAAAATTTTAAAATATTTTACATTTTCTGATATCAGATTACAAAATACAATAAAACAGAAAGAAAAGGAAAAGGAAGACTAAGATGAGGAAGGGGAGGAACTTAAAAAGGAAAGGAAGGGCACAATTGCTGGGCCCCAACAATGGGCCAGATACTCATCTAGGTCTTCACTATACCTTGTCTTATGTAATCCTCATAATAACACACACAGAGTTGTTACAACCTTTGTTGTGCAGATGAAACACTTGGGGATGAGGGAGGTTAAGTAACTTGGTCAAGACCACACATCTGAAATCATTGTTTAGATCTAACTAACCTTAGATCTAACACAGACTCTTGCTTGCTCTCCACTGCACTGCCCCTGCAGACAACCAGTCATTCTTCTGGGGGTCTTTCCAGAGTAATCACACCCAACATATTTTGCAGACAATCTTCTAATGGAGAATTTGTAGACTCAGCTAACCGGGAATGCAATGTACAGAGGGAAATGTATTTGACTTCCCCCACCACGTCTCATTGCTTCTGTGGTCTCATTGCACATCCACAGGCAAAAGCCTAACCACCTGGAACATCCAGGAAAGTGAAAGCCTAACCCTACAAGGTGGATAGAGACCAGGAGGAAAAGCATAGGCTCATCAATCAATCTCCAATTCGGCACAAACCTATCATGATCCAGTAACCATGTGACAGAGAGAATTCCCAGCAGAAGCCTGACCACAAAAACCAAACGGTCATAATTTCCCAGGGCAAACATACCTGCTCAGTTTATCTAATTGAAAGGAAAGGTTGACAAAGGTACTAGCGAGAGAAAACATGTGCTCAGAGTACTTTGTATTTGTCAGTGTGCAGTTGGCATCGGGGTGACCTGCTATATTGAAATGGGACTGGATGGGGGGGGTGCGGGGAGCTGCTGAAAAGAGAGGAGAATGCGGGGGATGAAAATGAGACAGACAACTCAGAATTTTTTCCTTTTGAATTTCAACCTGTTGGATAAAAACAATAGCAAATGAGGCACTGAATATGCATGAGGAAGGGAAGGTATTTTAAGTTTTTCAGGAGACAGCTCGCTGAACGGAATTGCTAATTATGTCTCACATTGCTCTGTCCAATTCAGTCAGCTTGATTATGGCTGAGTTGTCAACTCCCCTGCACTTGAGGTTCCACAGTTGCAGCCCATTCTGAGGCTTAATACAAAATTAGAAGTATCTTTTTCCCAAAAAAAATGTTTTCCCTCACTGAAGAGCTAGCTTTACCCATTGTGACAACATAACCTTTCTCAACAAAAATAAAATTAAAACCACTGAGGGTTCAGATTCAAGGGTTTTTGGAGTTGGTGGAACATCGGGAATGCAGTCGCAGCTGTGACAATTGCAAATTAAGATTGAACAATGAGCCAAATTAAAAGGGTGAGAAAGAGCAGAACACCATATGGAGTATCTTGTTGCTACCCCCACAGGATATCTTTGATTTCTTAGGATAAGAAGGATTTGCCAACTGAGGAACGGACTAAATAGAGCCCTGGAATCTCGCTTTTTCTTCTCCCTAGCCTACAGAGGCTACCTGAGTCAAGGGAGTTGAATTTCCAATTTCCTTGACTTAGTTTTTTCACCTCTAAAATGGGACAGACCTCATTTGACAACGGTGCTCGTTCAAGAGAGGGATGATGGGGATGGGGGGGTGGTCCTCGCTGGACAGGAAGATGGCTATCTAGGAAGTTAGGGCCTTGAGAGAATTCACCCTAAAAATAGAAAGAATGGGGCATGATAAACTTAATCAAATAAAATGCCGTTAGATTAATTCAATATTGTGTCCTGGTCCAATCCATTTATTCTCAGCCAACCCCATGCTGGATTCATGTCCAAATAGAGGAAGAACAACAGAAGATGGAGAAAGGTGGACCCAAGAGTCCTACTTGGGGCTCCTCTAAAATAGTAGCCCAGAGGGGAAAGGAGCATTGTTCCCACCTTACCCTAGACAGCCACACTGCTTTGGGGACACAAGGGTCCAATGCGTGGATGAAGGTATGCAATAAGAGAAGGATGCAATGGCAACTGGGCCATGCTGAAATGCACACATGGAGGGACAGGCAAAACTGAAGCAGCTGGCAGAGCAGGTCAGTTTCAGTGGAAGGGTCTTTTCTGAAAATGTTTGTGACACATCTCCCAAGAAATACAGGAAATGGTCCGGGGAAGTGGGTGAACTATTTTGTAAGGGGGTTGAGTTTTATGCTATGCAATTGCCAAGTTGTTAACACAATGAGGAAGCCCAGGGTATCTTGCTAAGGAGCCATGCAAAGGAGAACCAAGGCCCCCAGCCAATTGCTGGGCATGTCAAAGAGGTAGTGGGAACCATCCAGTTGACCACAAGAAGCAGAAGAAGCAGAGATGAGCCAGCCCAGCTGAGCCCGACACAAATGGCAAAAGCAGGAATAAAAGAGCAAGTGTTGTGGAAGCCATTATGTCATAGAGCATTAGATGGCTGATACCATCTGTGTATACCATATAGTTCCTTCTAGTATCCTCCATTTTCAAGAAAGAAACAATTTCTTTATTTCTTCCTCTGTGTCATTTGCCCACAAAAGCTGTCTTAGTTCCCAAGTAATGTCTGCTGCTGACCTTAATCAGAGGCATTAGAGAAGTAACAATTATCCTACTTGCTAAAATTAAAGTTTTAGTTTTAGCTACAGTACATTGTTCTGCAGGAGCAGAAAAAAATCTTTCACTAACAACAGCTTTGCTGCCCACATCTGCACGCCCTGAACAGTATCAGAACCAGGTGAAGTACATGCACTTCAGCCTCAGCAACACAGTGAGCCCCCAGTGGGCTGGGAGTTCATGAAATCACTGCAGTACCACTGGCTTGGTTATTTGCCCTACAGAGTTGCTTTCATAACTGTTCCCTTGGTCCTCCAAACACCACCATTAGGAAGAGAGAAGATAAAAATCAAGTCTATAAATAAAGGAGCCAAGCTCCAGAGGGAAGGGAAGGCCAGTCAGCTGCAAAAAGGCATGGCGAACAAAAACATATAATATTATTGATCGACACTACTTTCCAGTGTGGCAGATATCTCCATTATTCACTGGCTTCGAGAACATAACCAGAAGATTTCCTGACGAACACGCAGGATTACTTTATATTAAACCTAATCGAGTAGAGAAGTTATGGGGGGAGGCAACTTTTTTTTTTTTTAATGTTTGAAAGGTTCCTTTTTTCTTTCTCATCTCCTATCCTCCTTCCTCCTATACTCAAGTGTCTTTTGGTGGGGCAAAGACTTTCTGAAGCAGAATTTCCTTTCTGATTAAATCTGCTCTGTTTTCACGCAGCTCCATTGCTTCAGCTCTGATAAGCCTCAGGTCAGTTCTATCTAAGTTTACAATCCAATTTGAACTTTCAGTGATCATGGAAATATAGATATTTCTTATTTTCAGTCATATCAGATCAAGCTGTTATCCTTAAGCAGCCAAGGTGGAGGAATTAAAATCACATCATGAAATGCAGGAACTATTTATTCACTTGGACTCTTTCTCATCGATGTTAGAGAGACAAGTACTTCAAAACGTTGTTTATAATCAAGGAAAATTACCCCCGAAGTACATCGTGGTGCACATGATTTTTTATGTGCTCCTGATGTCTGTCTTTAAGAAAAAATTGGGTTTATTTCAAAAGATTTGCCTGCTTGCTGTGATGATCTATGCCAGGTGGAAACCTCAGCTCTAAGTTGATGGTACTTAAATAAGAAGTGTTTTCATGGCTCTAAGTCAAAAGGTTCCACCTTTTTTTTTTTTTTAGCCTCAACAATGCAACACAAGGAAGCTAAACTAAATTCCATTTTTCCCATTACGTATTAATATGGTGCTCTATCTGTATGTGACCAGAGTCAGACTAAAGGAAAAAGTCAAGACTAAGCTAAATCCAAGTCTGAGGAGATGAAAGGGCAAAAATGTAGGGATAACACACTAACCAACAGAAAGGAAAAACAAACAAACAAAAAAACAGAGGAGCCAGAAATCTCATGGTACTTTAATCATGTTTAAACCTGACGATTTGACTCTGAAGAGAGGATGGGAATGGCAGTGGAGACTCAGGGCTAGTATATTCCTACAGGTACCACTGAAAATGAGCACTTATTATGAGGAACCACCCATCAGAAAAAACAGGCTTCTTCCCCCTGTTCTAAGCCCCGGGGCCTTGCCTAGGCTCATTTCTGTGAAGAGTCATGATGGCTACCTTTCCGTTCCCCTCTTATCACATGACCTCCTACATCTCTTTCCTAGATGTTTGCACTAAACCTAGCCAAAGGTGGTTTAACCGCAACAGTTCAGGTGACTGATATCTACAAGATACCTAGAAATAAGTATCCTTCCAGTGAATAATAATACTAGTAAAAGCTGAGTTTTTCCTTTCTTTCTTTCTTTCTTTCTTTCTTTTTTTTTTTTTGTGAGCACTTGCTATATATCAATGGCACCAAAATTTCTATCATTGAATTCTTACAACAGCCCAATGAGGAAACTACTAGACATTGGTTATTTTTCTGTTTTAACACACCCTACATAACCCCTTTCCTCTGGGGAACTACTTCTCCCATTCTCCAACTGTATGATGACAGGGGGGCTGACAGTCCTAGAACCCTACATGGCCACACCCATAATAGGGCAAGGAAACCAGATCTAAACAACCAAAGCAACCCCTTCACCAGACCACATGGTGAGTTCAGGGTGAGACTATGACTGAAGTAGAACCAATTAAGACTATTTTATGGGGCACCTGGGTGGCTCAGTTGGTTAAGCATTCGATTCTTGATTTCAGCTCAGGTCATGATCTGAGGGTTGTGAGATGGAGCCCTGTATTGACCCTGTGTTGGGGTCCATGCTGGGCACGGAGCCTCCTTAAGATTCTCTCTCTGCCTCTCCCCTCTCTCCCCAGCTTGCATGTGCGCATCCTCTCACTCCCTCTCTCAAAAAAGATTATTTTATTACAATTTTTAAAAATCTGTGAATAGTTTAAATTTCAAGTTGGAGAACCTGATACATTTATTTAATGTTAATTAGGGGCTATGACACCTTCTCTGCTGTGTAGACAAATCCTATTTGCAAAAAAAAAAAGAAAAAAGAAAAAAGAAGGCTGAGGCTAAAAGAAAAAGCAAATCAAAAGAGAATAACAAGATTGTATCTTAACTAACCACTCCTGGAGAGTATAGCTAGATAGACAGAGACAGAGACACATAAACATACACATGCACATATACATACAGATTAGCTACTGTATTCCCTTTATTGCTTCAAAAACCATAGTTTGGATTAGTGACATAACCAGAGCCTTAACTTATCAAGACAGGTACTACATTTATCCTCTTTTCAAAGACGGGAAAACTGAAACAGAGAGAGATTATGTAACTTGCCCAAGGTCACACCAGTACAAATGACAGGACCTGGATTCAAACCAAGCTCAGTAGGACTCCGGTCTGAGCTCTTCATCATTGCAGAATATGATCTTTAAGGAAAGCCATCATGCCAGGCATTTTCAGAGTGCAGAGAGGAACAAACTTGCTCTTAAAGATATACTTTTGCAGGAAAAATAGGTTGGAACATAAAGAACAGCAATATAAAACACACTGTGCTATTATCACATACAGCACTCTTCAGTAATAGTGCCCATTTACAGTACCTGATTTGAACTCCCCAACAACTCTGTGAAGTGGACAGAACAGAGACTTTTGTTATTCACTTTACAGATAAAGAGAATGTCTAAGAAAAAGCTCTCCCCAGATGACCTAACTATGTGATGAGTAATGAGATACAGCCAGGACTCTCTGCCTTCTAACTGCAGGTGACGGCAGGGCCTTTCTCCACCATACGATTTACTTACCCTGGCTTCATTTACCAGAAATGTTGTGGAGCTCAAAAAAAGGTACTTGGTATTTAGAGACCAAGGTTAGACTCTCCCTCTCAACACTGTACTACTTGGGAGATCTCCGATCAAAATTTCTAGCCAAAACTTTTAACAAGAAATTATTTTTCATCCAAAGTAATTCTTACGCCCTGATAAATTTGAGTACGCAAATAAGACAGGTAAGTGGTACTCACCACTATTTTCTTCCAATTATTTTATAATTTTAAAAATTGATTTGAATCCATCTGGAGAATACTTTCATATAAGATGTTAAATGAGACTAACTTTTTCCCTTCTGTATAACTGATCAATTCACCAGCTTCATTTATAGATTAATCCAGTCCTCTCCCTCTATATACTCACATATACACGTATCTTTGTTTTTTTCACAGCTATTATTTCTCTGAGTGTGGAGAAAGCTTTATAAGGATAAAAAACAACAACAACAAAGGGAAAAGATGGAAAGTTTTGCATCTGTGCAAATAAACACACATCAATTGATAGATTAAAAAAAAGATTTATATCAACAGACAGACTATGTGATAGATGGCCAAGAATCTTAATTCACAGGATTGTTATAAATATAGAAAGATAGATATCCAAGTAGAAAAACAGACAGATTAGGAATAGTCCATTTCCAGGAAAAAGAAAAATTACAAATTAGAAAAGAAAAAAATTAAAGGGGTGGCTGGGTGGCTCAGTCTGTTAAGCGTCTGCCTTCAGGTCAGGTCATGATCCCGGAGTCCTGGGATCCAGCCCTGCATCCAGCTCCCAGCTCAGTGGGGAGTCTGCTTCTCCCTCGTCCTCTGCCCGCCCCCCTGCTCATGCTCTCTAGCATGCATGTTCTCTCTCTATCTCAAATAAATAAAGTTAAAAAAAAAAGAAGAAAAATGAAAGTATGACAATATGTAGAAATAAGCATTCTTTTCTCCTATTAGAGACTGTAATAATTGACATGTTTCTAGAAGTATGTATCTAAGGCACTAAAATGTCCCATACTCTCTAGTCTTGTAATTCTACTCCTAGGAATCTTTTTCTAAAGAAACAGGGGCACCTGAGTGGCTCAGCTGCTTAAACAGCCGACACTTGGGTTCGGCTCAGGTTTTATAACAGGGTCTAAATCTCAGCGTGGTAGGATTGAGTCCCACATTGGGCTCTGAGCTCAGCATGGAGTCTGCTTGAGATTCTCTCTCCTACCCCCTTTGCTCCTCCCCCTGATTACTCTCTCTCAAATAAATAAATAAAATCTTTTTTTATTTTTCTTAAATATTTTATTTATTTACTTGACAGAGAAAGAGATCACAAGTAGGCAGAGAGGCAGGCAGAGAGAGATAGGGGGAAGCAGGCTCCCCGCTGAGCAGAGAGCCCCATGTGGGGCTCGATCCCAGGACCCTGAGATCATGACCTGAGCCAAAGGCAAAGGCTTAACCCAGTGAGCCACCCAGGTGCCCCTAAAATCTTTTTTTAAGAAAAAGGAAATAATTAAGGACATGGACAATGACATATAATGACACCTATTTTCCCATTTAAAATAGCCAATAAACAACCTCAAAATTAAATGATAGCTGGAGAAGTATGGAGTATCTGAAAACTTACCATTCATTCATCCAAACCAAAGTTCTAGAAGCATCTACTGTGTGTCCAGCACTGTGCTGGGCCTTGAGAATACACAACCCCAACCCTTATGAGGCTTAAAGTCTAGTGGAAGAGAGAAAAGAATCAAAAATCACACAGGAATAAAAAAATTACAACTGTAATCAGCACCCACAAGAAGACCACTAAGCAAAGAAAACATCCAGTGGGGGAATAGATAGGTCAGAAAGATCAAAAATGGCTCTCAAGGTTAAGATGATTCAGAGTGGAGGTCTGAAGGAAGAGGAGTTCTTTGGGTAAAAGAAGGACATGGCGGGCAAAGGAAAGAGCACACACAAAGTTATCCTTCACACAAAGAAAGTATATGGATGTGAAAAAGAGAATGTCTATAAAACTGTATACTGTATACAATATACTCTATACAAACTGTATACAAAGCACTTCATACTTTTCAGTACACACATACACATACACACAAAGTATAAGGACTATCACATTATTAATAGTGGTTATCTATGACTGTGTGATATTTGTCCCTACCAACCCTGCCTCCTTGTTTTCCTGTTTTCTCTTTTCTTTTTGTATTAATTTTGTAAATAGAAATATGTATGACGGGCACCTGGGTGGCTCAGTTGTTTAAGCATCTACCTTCAGCTCAGGTCATGATCCCGGGGTCCTGGGATGGAGCCCTGCACAGGGTTCCCTGCTCAGTGAAGAGCCTGTGTCTCCCTCTCATTCTGCCCCTCCCCCCACCATGCTCATTCCCTCTCTCTTTCTCTCCTTCTCCCTCTCGTTCTCTCTATCTCAAATAAATAAAAATCTTTATATTAAAAAAAAAGAAATACAAAGTATGAATAGTACAGAAAGCTGTATGGTTGCTTACTGATACTACCCCATTTCCATGTGTACAATGTTGTGTTATCCAAGCTGAACCTGACTCGCAGCCAGCTCTAAGTTGTCCTTTTAACCAGAGAAAAAGTTAAGAGAAGCTATCAACTCCAGTGTAAGCCGTGTTTTCTCACTTGCATATCTTTAGTTACAAATGACTATTTACCTGTCAGTTGGGTTGAGAACACCCATAGGTTTTCCTTTGAAGTGAACCTCTTGGATTTAAAGAGATTATTTTTAAGCTGTTGAAGGTTTGCTTGATCTAAAGTCTCAGAGACGTTTGAAGTTGTGACTTAATGGAAGATTATTTTTATTCATAGTGATCAAGCAGTTAATGAGATAAAGTAGTGAGGAGACAAGCTTAATAGAATATGTGGTTGCACCACATGTTAATCTTTATAAAGGCAGAATGAAAATAACAGGAAACCAGGAAGAAATTGGGACAGATGGCTGAACAGCTCAAAGATAGGAAAAACAACTCGTCCCTGCACAGGGCTTTCAAAAACAAACCCCTGTCATGTTGAGTTCAGTAGATAAAAAGGTGATGGAGAATAAGAAGATGGAAAGCCAGGGCTAAAATTTTTCTGGTGGCTGTTCTCTTGAGACTTTCCCCTAACCCTTCTTCAATCCCTTCCCCAACCCTCCACCAAAGGGCAAAATGCATTGGGAGCAGCTACAACTTTTCAATATGGGAGGAACACAAACAGTAAAGAAAGTCACCATCTGCCTCAGTGGCCCACTATGCACCGTTTTAACCTCCCTAAGCTATAACAAGATGAGGGGCATTGCCAGCCAGCTCAGCAACAGTGCACTAGAGAGGCCACTAGGGAAGCAGATGGCAAAAGAGGGGAAGAGAATGTCATTTCCATTTACTCTCCATGTTAGTTCGGTACCATCGTTTGTTGTCATTTGCTTGTTTTTCAGGCCAGAGGAGAAAAATTCTGACTACGTAATTATCCATTTAAGTCAGAAGACTGATAAAGCCTGATTAGCCATAGAGGAGAAAAGGAAATTTGTCATTAAAAGGTATTCCTTTTGAGGCACTTGGGTGGCTCAGTTGGTTAAGCATCTGCCTTTAACTCAGGTTGTGATCCCAGGACCCACATTGGGCTCCCTGCTCAGTGGGGAGCCTGCTTCTCCCTCTCCCTCTGCCTGCCACTCCCCCTGCTTGTTCTCTCTCTCTCTCTCTCTCTGTCAAATAAATAAATAAAATATATATATATTTTTTTAAATCCTATTCCTTTTAACCCACTAACAATGGAGGTGGAACCAAGTGCAAATATTTTAGTACTTGAAGTGGTCAGCGGAATACGTTTTGGGAAACTGGCATAGCTACGTTTCCCAGAGGGTATCTTCTGAGAGATAACCTGCATCTTACACTTTGCAGATGCCTTCTTAAAGTGAATATTCTTAGGCCCACCCCAGCAACTGATTCATTGGGACCCAGGAATCTGCACTTTTCAAACATTTTAGACATACTTACATTCTATACCTTACATCTGATGTCTGAAGTCTGGAGTCTATATTTCTGCAAGGTCTTATTACAATGGGATTTGGGAACTGGAGTTAATGTTAGACTGGGCTTTACTTCTAGAATTCATAGACCCTTGGGCAGAGGGGACATACCAGCAGGGAAAAACACTTGGGCTTCTGCTCCCTGTGCATTGGTTCCACCAACCCAGACGCTTACAGTTAGTGTCAGGACTGGGGTCTTTGTAAACCTCTAGAAGAGATAGACTCCTTCCCCTCCTCTTGTCAATGGTAGATTGGTCTTTTAGTCTGCCTTTTAATGAGGAAAAACACTCTTTAGGAGAGATGGATATACGGGAGGTCTCAATTCTCACTCCACACCGTGTGTAAGCCTCCAACCTTGTCCTCTGCCCTCCTCTAGCCTAGAATATACTACTATGATTATTGTCCCTCAAGGCAGCTGTGCCTTTAGCACCCAATTACCTCTCTGAGTCACTTCTTCCCCTTCCAGTTTCTGGCCCTAGAAATTTTCCTTTCTTGATCACAAGCCCAGTTATGCATTTATAATGATGTTGGATATACTTTATCCAACATTTCTAGGACTTGTGTAGTGGGAGAGTTTTTTGGGCTCTGTTGCCTTATGTATTGCTGGAAATAGAAGTTCTCGAAACTGCATTCTTAGCAAGCACCGCAAATGACTCTTATCTACACACTAAAATTTGAGGATATTGTAATCTCGGCAAGTAATGAGACTTTATAGTTGTATAACAGTAGTTTATAAAATGTCTTCACATTTATTTATTTCATTTCATCCTTGCAACAGCCTTGCAAAATAAGCAGGACTGGTATTTTTACTCCCAACTTCCTGATGATAAAGCCTAATCAGGCTAAGTTTCTTGCCCAAAAACATAAAAGTAGTTAAAAAGCAAAAATGAGGACTAGACCCCAGATATTCTAGTCAATCTATTATTTCGTACTACAATGTTCCCAAGGTGATAATTTAAAGTGATCATTATCTATCACACGACACAAACCACATCTTTTCACATCAACAGGAAGGAAGTAGGATCAAATATTCTTTGGAGAATATGTTTCCCTTTTCTGTGTATGTCAAACACTGAAGCTCTACTCTGTGGCAACAGACTTCTTTAAGAGCAATTTCTCCAATTAAAAACATGGCACCTGAGACTAATATAACATGTGTCAATTTTACTCCAGTAATAAATTTTAAAAATAAGTTAAAAACAAGAACAATGGGGCGCCTGGGTGGCTCAGTGAGTTAAGCCTCTGCCTTTGGCTCAGGTTATGGTCTCAGGGTTCTGGGATCAAGCCCCACATCCGGCTCTCTGCTCAGCAGGGAACCTACTTCCCCCTTCCCCTCTGCCTGCCTCTCTGCCTACCTGTGACCTCTGTCTGTCAAATAAATAAATAAAATCTTTTAAAAAAAATATATGGAAATTACTTTTTTAAATGATCTCTATAGTAGATTGATATTATTTATAAGAGCATCCATTATTTTTAATAATCTTCCTTCAACTTTGTAAGAAACTTATCTTGTTGTATCAATGCATGATCCCTAGAAGGTTTCTTCTGCAGTGAGAGCCTCTCCTAACTTCTGCTGGCTCTTAAGGGGTTGAGGAGCCTGGTTGAAATACTTTTCCAATTCTCCACTCTCCAGATCATGGGAATTAGTTGAATTTTAGTATTAATTTTCTGGCCTTCAGAGAGAATCAGTGGGGGGCCCATCGTCCATGCAGTGGTGGGCCCACCACAAGACCTCAGTCACATCACTGTTTCTGGGTCTGCATTTGGTCATTCCTCTCACAATCACATTCATTCCACAAATATATGAGCACCTGCAGTGTGCCTGAAAATAAACTAGAAACTGTCTCATACCAGCATACTTTGTAATACTCTGTGGGGAAATTTTACTATGGAATTAACACTGCAATTCCAGATTGCTTCAAAGAGCCTTTTAAAAATCATACAACTAAATATTTTTTGGCTCTGTCCAGTGTTAACAGAGTCTTCCCTTTCTACTTGGAGTTATGCCCCTTTTCTCCTATCTTTAGGGTTTACAGAGAATGAGTGTCTTCCCTATAGAAGACATGCCAAGAATTTTTTCACAAGCACAAATTACCATGAAAACTTAAAAGAATTTGTTTAAAGGAAAGTTAATTAATTTTATTTTAGAGTTGTTGTTCAAATGTCTTTGAAATTGCTGCCTTTTTCCCTTTAGGGCCAAGCTGATTTTCTTTAGTCCCTTCAGCCATGGTAATTTGCATGCATGTGAAAAAATTTTATCTGCATTAATATTCTAGAACATGACTAGTCTGTATAGTCAGGAAGACAATTGGGTTGACCAGGAAGCCCACATATCTATCAGTGAGAGGGTAGGAGAACCCACAACTGTGTATCTATTCAATAGAAAATACAACTACTGTCCAAAAAAATGAGGTGAACTTATGTTGACTATACCAAATGGAAGACTCAAGTTATATCATTAAATGGAAAAAGTTAAATTAGAAAACAAGCCATAAGTTTTGATCCCATTCATATAACTGCTTAGAAAGAGGTTAATTCTGAGAAAGGAAAAGGAAAATCAAGAATTCAGGCATAATATTTTTTTTAATTTATTTATTTGACAGCAAGAGAGAGAAAGAGAGAGAGAGAGAGAATCAGAGAGCGCATGCCTGCAAGGGGGAGGGGACAGAGAGAGAGGGAGAGAAGCTCAAGCAGACTCCCCCTACTGAGCAGAGCCTGATGTAGGGCTCAATTTCACAACTCAAGAATATTTTTCCCAATTATATCTAAGCCACCAAATACTCCCTAAGTGATTATCATTGTGATTGCCCTCTAAAATTACCAGATAAGGAGACAATTCCACAATTTTCTTTGTAAAAATGTGTGAGTTGTCTTTTTCCATGTACAGAAATCAAAGAATAATTTTAGTAATTGTTAAACTGTATTGAGCTCTTACAATGATCCAATCACAGTGCTAGCTGTAAAAGTGTTAGCCAAAAAGAGAAGGAAAAAGAAGAGCACTAAAATGCAAAATCTGTAGGTCATAACTCTTCCAGAACTTCTATATAGACAGGAAGGCAGCAAGCAATCTGAAAGAGCGCTGGACTTGAGCTCTATTTGCATAAAATGTATAAATCAAGAAAATGTTAATGGACCATATTTTTAAATGGGTGAGAGGGTGAAAGACTAATTGAATTGAGATAGACCAACCCTCTTGATACTTCTGATGTCCTGAGGTAAGAAAATCCCCAATGGAAAAAAAACTACCTCTGGCTCCATCTCTGAAAGAGAAAACTGGATTTTGTCTGATGGAAAAATTCTAGAAACTGAACAAGGTTTTAAAAATTCTATGGAAGCATTTTCAGTGGTACAAGAGTTTCAGTGTCTTTGGATATAGCAACAAGATGAATGTTTCCTTTTAAAAGTGTATATATATATATATATATATATGTATTTATCATTATCTACGGAAGACCAAGAGTTTAATTATCTTCTACCACATTACTTCTCAACCTATCTGTGGTAAAGGACAAGTTTTGTTTTGTTTCTTTATTAACATCCATTTCATTGGAGGTTGATGACAATAAGTAGCTTGAACTACATGTAATTCATCACATGGGTGTGACAATCACCCAACTGGACCAGACCCTGATTAACAAAAAGAATCCACTGATCATCTGATTGGATGTCATAGCAGTGACAAATTGCTGTAAAAATTTCGAAATACTAATTCCCAATTTCTATTCTTTTCTTGACTGAGACCAGTAACAAACAGTGCTAGTCTACACACAATTTAAGTAGCAGTGGTAAAAAACATATGGATCCTATCTCAATCCATAGCACAAAATATCTTTAAATCAGGCCCGGATCAGAAAAGAGACATATTTAAACAAAAGACATAAACAATTTAAGCACAGACAATAAAACACATACAGTTGAAGCAAAAATGTCCTATTGTTCCTCTTTTACACTTTTTGCTCAGTTTAATTGACAAGAATCTTGACACAGCAAAGCAATCTGTTTCCAAATACTGCCACCCTTTGCGACTACTTATCTTCGTGAATTATAATTTTCTCAATATTGTGCTATCAAAATAAGATAAATTGGATACTGAGACTGAAAAAATACTAGCCAACACTCCTGCAGAGACACTCTTTGGAAAAATTTTAATTGTACTATAAAACACATGACCCCGATAGAGATTCACAATATACAATGGACCTGAAACATCTTGCAGAAATAAGTTGAATTAACCTTTCAAGGGTTCGTGAGTTATTTAAACCACAAAACCCATTCTTTACATTATATCAAGGAATATGCTGATTTACCTATTTTGAAAAATGCTGGAGAAGACCACCTGTAAAGTACCTTGTCATTTATAAAGCCTCAAACTTCCTGAATCTCTATATTGCTAAGTAAGATGCCTTAACATTTCATTATCTATCCCCTCCCTCCTGAACACGCACACTTTTTTTTAGAGAGAGAGGGATCGAGAGAGCGAGAGAGAGCATGAGCAGGGACAGAGAAAATGGGCAGAAGGAGAGGGAGAAGCAGACTCCCCGCTGAGCAGGGAACCCAATGCAGGGCTCCATTCCAGGACCCTGGGATCATGACCTGAGCAGAAGGCAGACGCTTAACCAACTGAATCACCCAGGCATCCCTACACACTTTTTAAATGCATCCAAAATCTTTATTTTAGGCCTGGAAATGAAAGACATCTAAGGCCTTCCCTTTCCACTACTGACTCTCAGAGCTTTATTTGGAGCATAATTTATCAGTTCCAAGACAACTAGCCATTGTGCTCACAAGTAAAAAAAACATAAAACCTATTTTAAGATATGGATGCTGGAGAGGTGCCTGGATGGCTCAGTGGGTTAAGCCTCTGCCTTAGGCTCAGGTCATGATCTCAGGGTCCTGGGATCGAGTCCCACATCGGGCTCTCTGCTCAGCGGGGAGCCTGCTTCTCCCTCTCTCTCTGCCTACTTGTGATCTCTTTCTCTGTCCAAAAAATAAACTCTTTAAAAAAAAAAAAAAGATATGGATGCTGGAGAGTTTGACTAGAATCACACATTAGCTGAGGGACTCAGTCTTATACCCAATGACCCAGTGAGCAGAATTCGAGTCTATACTTCAGCCAAATCGTAGTGCATTATGGGCTCATATGATCATGAGAGGATACTGAAAGCACTGTTAAATCTATCATTGCCAAGGTTCTATGGAACGATGGTGAACTCACTCCCTCCTGCCCAAAGACCTATGTAACAACACTAAAGCTCAAAGCAAATTGGGTGAAGCTCATGAAAATCATCTGATCCTGTCAAACAAGGTTTCTCAACTTGAGAGCCCAGACTATTTCATGGGAAGTCCCTTGTCAAAAATGCAGTTTCCTTTGGATTGTAGTGATAATAAGGCAACTGTATAAATGACTAAAAAAATTGTTGAAATGTACACTTTCACTGAATTAACTAAATGGTCTGTAAATTATACTTTAATGAATAGGTTAAAAGTAAGAAAAAATTTTTTTAAGAATTTATTTATTTATTTGATAGACAAGAGATCACAAGTAGGCAGAGATAGAAAAAGGGGGAAGCAGGTTCCCCGCTGAGCAGCAAGCCCCATGTGGGGCTCGATCCCAGGACCCTGGGATCATGATCTGAGCCGAAGGCAGAGGCTTTAACCCACTGAGCCACCCAGGTGCCCCAAGAGAAAAATTTTTAAACTCAGCTCCTGAGTCTCATCCTTAGAGATTCAGTGGTAGTAGATGTGTGACAAAGTTTAGGCATTCACACTTTTTTGCAAAGAACCTAGTAATTATGAGAACCAATGTTTAGGCTACATATTCTGAATTGTATCTTGGAGTTAAGCTGGCCATCAGAAAGCAGCATCTGCCTGGATTACATATGAAATTATTTGAGTTGTTGTCGTCAAGGAATGCCACCAGAAGAGAATGTTATTCATTTGCTTTAGGATGTTACAGTATCATTCAATACACCTCATAAGAAGGAAGAGGAATTATGTCATCTTATAATAGCTCTCAATCAGCTCTCAACTGATAGCAGTAAGACAGTTAAAAAACCCCTATGAAAATACATCTTAAATATGACTAAAAAAGACATCGAAAATATAAATAGAATAATAGCATTTTAAAAATCAAATCACTATACACACACACACACAGAAACTGTAAGCCAAGACTGGTTAAAAGGAAGATTCTCCAAAATTTTAAGGAATAAATAACCCTAATCTCATACAAACTATTGCAGAGAATTGAGAAAGGCTGCAAACTTCCCAATTCACTTTATAAGCCTAGAACAACCATATCTCAAAGAAACAAAGAATGTGTGTGAAGGAAAAAAAAAAAAAAAAAAAACCTGCTAAAAAATACTGCTAATTCACCTGAGCTTTGTTGTAAAAATAACTTTTAAAAAAGAGTTCGCAAACTAAATCCAGTAACATCAGCTCCCTACTTCACACAATACAAAAATAGTAACTCAAAACAGATCGTAGAACTATATATAAAACTTAAAATTATGGAGCTTCTAGGAGAAAATAAGAGAAAATCTCTACAACCACAAGGTGGACAGAAGTGTTTAGATAGAACATATAAGATATCAGTCATAAAAGCACACAAAAAAATGATAAACTGAACTTCAGAATTAGACAACTTTGCTTCCAAAGACATTTTTAAAAGTTAAAAGAAAGTCACATACTAAGAGAGAATATTCCAAAAACATGTATCATATAAAGGACTTGGTAGCCAGAATATACATAAACACCACAACTCAATTATAAGAAAAGAACACAATTTTTTAAAATATGCCAAAACTCTAAACACACACTTCATAAAAAAGATGTACAAATAGCTGAGAAGCATAAGAAAGATGGAAAACATCATTACTCATCAGGAAAATGCTAATTAAAACCATAATGCACTATCACTGTACATAGATTAGAATGGCTAAAATTCCAAAAATAATCATAATCATAACCAAGTAGAGGCAAGGATGTGGAGCCACTGGAACTCTCTAAGATTTCTGGCAGGAATAGAAAACAGTACATCCACTTTAGAAAAGATCTTGGCAGTTTTGGGGGTTTTGTTGTTGTTTGGGTTTTTTGTTTGTTTTTAATTAAACATTCACCTATCCAGCCATGGACAGGAGAAGGGAGAAAGGCAAACACATCTCCTATGACCCAGCCATTCTATTCCTAGGTAGTCACTCAAGAAAAATAAAAATATGAGTCCCTTCAAAGATTTGTACATCGATATTCATAACAGCTTATTTTTAGTAGCCAAGTGCAACAACCCAAATGTCCACCAACAAGTAAGTAGAGAGACAAACCGTAATATGACTATAAATGGAATACGACTCAGCCATAAGAAGGAGGGAAAGGTGGTTTTAACTATAGAAACCTATCATTCATCATAGAAATAATTAAAGAAGAGGATTATGATCATCAGTTAATGCAGAAAAATATCCTTCTAAAATTCAATATCCATTCAGGCATTAAAAATAAAGCAAACAAGGAAAGAAAAAGATACTGTCTCAAGCTGATAAATAGGATCTTCAAACAAAAACCTATGGCAAAGAGAATACTTAATGATGAGAAGTCAGAAATGTTTCCTTTCAAGTCAGAAACTAGCCAAGGCTGTCCAACCACTGTTCTATTTAACATTGAACTAGAGGACAGACAACTCAATAAGAAATAAAATGCACAACACTGGAAAGGGAAAAATAACTGTAAGTCACAGGCAATGACATTGTGAACCTAGAAAATAAAAAATACAGATTATTCTATGGAAAAATTATTAGAACAAATTAAAACAATCAGAAACTTGTCAGATCAATTTCTTTTAAAGTTGTGTCCCAATACATCACTAAACAATTAAAAAAAAATGTTTTTGATGGTAGGAGGGGCAGAGGGGGAGAGATCATCTTTTTTTTTTTTTTTTAAAGATTATTTATTTATTTGACAGACAGAGATCACAAGTAGGCAGAGAGGCAGGCAGAGAGAGAGGAACGGAAGCAGGCTCCCTGCTGACCAGAGAGCCTGACACAGGGCTCAAGCCCAGGACCCTGGGATCATGACCTGAGCTGAAGGCAGAGGCTTTAACCCACTGAGCCACCCAGGCGCCCCTTAGATAGAATCTTAAGCAGGCTCCACACCCAGGGCAGAGCCTGACATGGAGCTCAGTCTCCCAACCCTGAGATCATGACCTGAGCTGAAAACAAGAGTCAAACGCTTAACTGGCTGACCCACGCAGGCGTCCCAGCAATTAAAAAAATTTTAAAAGGAAACTGCTGGTTTGAAAACTCAGGAGCTTCCCCATTGAAATCTGAAATTGACCCCAGAATGCAGAGGGCAAGGAGACACAGAAGGAAGAAGCAGGCCACTCCAGATTGGTGGGTGACAGTTTTATCAGGCAAGGGAACTTACTTATGGGGCTTGTCTTGGGCAGCTGCAAGATGAGTAGATCTCTGCACCTGCCTGCCGGAATCTTGAAAGTGTATCTAGAGGCCTTAACAAGGTTCAGTCATGTACACAGTCCAGACCGTCTCAAAAACACATTGCTCTCTCAAGGCTACATCCTTGAAACGGCTCCTAGTGTTAGAATGGAGGGCAGAGTGCACATTCCAAGGACAGGGGAGAGGTGAAGAGCCTCTGACTGCCTAGGTCCACTAGCGGGGTCAACCGCTCATCACGTCCTCTCAGTGACTTCTTCCAACAGAAATATGTACTTGCCTACTAAAAGAGGGAGGAGGAGAAGGAGGAGGGGAGAAGGAGAGGGAGAAGGAAGAGGAAGACAAGGAGAAAAAGAGGAAGAGAGAACAAGAGTGTAGTCAGGAGAGATAGGTATGAAAAACCTCGTAAGATTTTCATGCATAAAATTCAGACTTTTTCCTGAGGTCAACATCTTAGGACTGTGAAGAGTTTTATGCAGGGGGAACAACAACCAGATCTGTGTTGTGGGAAGTTCGCTCTAGCTAGGTCAACGAGAGCAAGCAAGGCCACAGACTCCATGTGAACGACAAATACACTCTTCAAACATCTTAAAGGTAGCTACCACCAGAACAAAAACCAATTCAAACCAACAAATTTAACAGATGAAATTTCCATGAACAAAAATCAAATTCTGCCTTTTGATGAGAAAAGGAATTTATATAAATATGAAACCTGATAACAGTTTGTGAAATAAAGATTTGAAGGGTCTAGTGAATGATGAATTTATTAGGAGCCTGTAGTGGGTTACAGCTATTAGAAAATCTATTATAAAATCATAAATTGAAAAATAAATAAATAAATAAATAAATAAAAGAAAATCTTGTGCCCTGATTACATGCTCGATTATTTTGTCCTGTTTTGAACACTGCAGCTGTGTTAAGAGGTGACATTTGACATTAGCACCAGGACAGCTGAGAGTGGAGGGGCAGATGGCCATCAATTTTGATTCTCCTCCCATTGAGAGGCAAAATCTATGTCCCTTCTCCTTTCATCTCAGCAGGCTCTGAGACTTCTTTGATCATCAAATAGGACATAGCTGACTCTCTAACAGTTTTTAGACCCAGACTTTAATGCACCCAGCAGCCTCTACTTCTTCCATCTTGGTGCACTGAGCTTCCATGTAAAGTGTCTGCCTTGCCCTGTGGCTACCATTACTGTTAGGAAGCCCAAGCTAGCGCAAAAGAATGGCCTTCTGGAGAGAAGCCCAGCCACTCTCAAGCCCTTCCAGGCCCCAGCCATTCAAATCATCCCAGACCAGAACCAGACGTATGAGTGATGAATCCATTTTAGATAGTCGGCCCAAGCCAAGCCAACCCCACTTACAATTTGATCGCATCCACTTGAGAGATTTAAGCAAGAACCAACCGCCTGAGATATAATAAAACATAATCATTTTATACATTATTATATCATATGTAAGTACTAATATAATAAAAAGTGGTTTCCCTCATTAAGTTTGTTACACAGTAAAGACCTGAAATGTAAGGCTCCTCTCTCACCAGCCATTCCCTGCTACAGGAGGAATGACTAAAGGAGCAACAAAAATGTAGCCTGGAGAAGGAAATACTTCAGAAAAGTATAATAATCACCCAAACAAAGATTTAAAACCCTGGCGAGCGAGCTGGAGAACTGGCTTCATTCTCCAAAGGACAGAGCTAAGACCAAGACCAGATATCACAGTGAAGGGGCACACACAACAAGGTTCCTAGAAGGAAGAACGTCCCAATAATCAGTGTGGAATAAAACAGAATAAAAACAGAATCATTGTGATGTCAGAAACGATTTCTCTGGACAGGTTCCAAGGGGCACAGGGGAGGTCTGATCAGGCAGGGTGTTAGAAAGGAGCCTAAAATAAAAGACTAGAAGTATGGCCAGGTTGCTGTGATCCTACTGTGTGTCTCAGAAGGAGAACAACTGACTTTGCAGGCGTGGGTCTGAACTAAAAGCAGCCAAGCTGTGCTCAATTTCTGCTCTGAAACTACTGACTCAGGAGGCGATCAAATTCAAGGCCTTGACTCCAATTTACACTATGTTTTGACAAAACGAATTTCTTAGGAATTATACATGTATTGCATTTGTGAGATGTTCGTGGCGCAAATGCTGCTAGAAACCTCTTCTGGCATTTAAAAAAACAACTTTGCAGAAAGGCTTTGAGACTGACAGATATGATGTCCGTGACCACTGCTGCCTCCTACATTTGATAACTTCTTCCTTGCATTTGATGATCCAGAAACTGTGCCTGTCATTTTACAGTATTTTTTTATGCCACTCTATAAGATAAAGTCTTATCATTGTTTCACAAATGAAGAAACTGAGGCGAGAGCTTAAGTCAATTGCCCAAACACACTGATAATCAATCCTAAACTCTTACCCAGCTGGGCAGGTGCTAGGTAGATTGAAGAATCCTTCCTTTTGTGTGTGTGTTTGTTTTTCATTGGGTTTAACTGAGAAGTTCTTTGGAAGCTCCAGCCACACCTGTTTCTTTGTTTCCAGGAATGCCCTTGCTTGATTATCAAATGGGATGTCAATTTGTTGTGTCAGAGAAACCAGAAAAGAAAACCCATTTAGGATAAGGTAGCTCTCTTTACGCAGAGATGCCGTTATTTGGGGGCTCCTGGGTAGAATTTAAGAGAAAAATGCTCACCACCTTCCCAGGTCTTTTTCCCCCAAAATATAGGTTACTTCACAAATCAGACAAATACTATATAGCACAGTGCCACTTCAGTGAAAACTAGAAAATAAATTGTGTTAACCCAAGAAGAACAAAGAATGATTAGAGTTAATCACTATTGTTCCTCTCCATTAAAAAAATAAAAATAACAAGAGTGAAAACTTTAAAAAGAACCTTCCCTAGAAATCAGATAAATAAAATACACTGTTGCTCCCTGATATGAGGAAGTAGAGATGCAACATGGGGGTTTGGGGGGTAGGAAAAGAAAAAATGAAAGAAGATGGGATCGGGAGGGAGACAGACCATAAAAGACTCAATCTCAAAAAACAGACTGAGGGTTGCTGGGGGCAGAGGGGTCGGGAGAGGGTGGTGGGGATATGCACATTGGGGAGGGTATGTGCTATGGTGAGTGCTGTGAAGTGTGTAAACCTGGCAATTCACAGACCTGTACCCCTGGGGATAAAAATACATTATATGTTTATTTTAAAATTTTAAAAATTAATTTAAAAAAATTACACTGTTGCTATTTTCAAGAGTCAGCCTACCAAATAAGGCAGCCTCTGCAAATCTGTTCAGAAAAATATAAAAGTTCATTCACTTGGGGCCCCAATGCAGGCTTATCATCACCATACTGATATTTAAAAAGTACTAAGAGAGCAATAAATTGGAATGCTTCATGTATTTATTTACACACCGTCTCTGGATCTTTCTTTATTTTGGGGGGCATGGGAGTAGGGGAAAGGTTGGTGGATGGATAAATAGTTATTTGTGGGGTTATCTTCTGGAGGGGCTTGGACCAAATGACCCTTCAAGGTGGTTCGGTGTCTTTCGAGTCCATGAGCTGTGTTCATATCCAATCCCAGAGGAGACAAGCTTCACTAACCACAGAAGTTTGGGACAAAAGCCAGTTGCAACCCACACATCCCTATGGTCCTCCTGCCTTCTGGCAAACTCCAGGACCAGATTGGAAAATCTGTGCCCAGTTTGGAGGCCAAGTTTGGTATGATCTGGGGATGATTTATATGGCTTTGGTTGGAGTCCACATGATATGTGCTACTTTGGCCAAGTTTAGCTTTGGGGTTTCTGACTCATTTGAAATAAAATGTATCAGGTAGAGACAGATGGGCTCCCCAACAGGGATCAGAAGGGTCTCCTCCAAATCCTGTGGGACACGAAGACAACCAAATTTCCCACCTCCCTACTCAAAAGTCCAAAACAACATGCAATACAGGTGGTGTCAGGGTGAAGGAGTTGGATGTACAAGTGTTTCCTAAGATTTGCCAAAAATAAAAATAAATTGCTTTTAATTTCTGAAGGGAGAAAGGCTGGATTGATTTTACAGACTCTCCTCTAAATAGCAATTTACATGCTGAAACTGTAAAGCTGAAGGTAAAATATCCCTTCCCGGTGATTTGAAATCCGTTGATTAATTTCAAGTTGATGACCTTGTTCCCCTACAACAATAGAACTTTAATTCATCTCACTCAGGCTGCCTCTAACTAGTTTTCAACAATCACGAAACCAGCAAGTAGTAGCTGTTTGGTGGATAGAATCCCTATTAATAAATACAAATTAAATGAAGCATATCAAAAGAACCCGATCCCAACACCAGACCAAATAGGATTTTCTCTGAATTTAAGAGCAAAATATGTCCCCATAGGAAGAATCTCAGGTACTCTAAGTGAACTGTGTCCAATAAAAACAAAATGCAAGCCACAAATTCAAACCACTAAGTCATTTTTAAATTTTAAAGTAGCCACATTAAAACATAAGAACAGGTGAAATTAATTTTTAGACTTTTTTATTTAAGGCGACCTATCAAAAATATTACTACTTTGACATGCAATCAGTATAAAAGGACAGATGAGTTTTTGTTTTTTTTTTTTTTAACGCTCTTTTTCCATCTAAGTCTTTGAATTCCGGTGTGTATTTTACACTTAACAGCATCTCAGTTTGGACTTTCCACATTTCAAGAGCTCAATCGGCTTATGTGACTAGGGGCTACCAGTAATGGATAGTGCAGCTGGAAGGTAACAGCCACACTACATATCTTTCAGTAAGCAAATGTTATAGCTAGTTCTGACATCGGCTCAGGAAGATGAAGCCTGGCTTTGATCTCACAGAAATGGCAACATGTGGGAAGTAGTATTGTAGCAGGCTATCAGGACTCTGGGGAAAACCTGCCCAAGCTTTCACCACCACTTGCCTCAGTTTCCCCATCTGTAAAATCTAGCTAGCTCATGTGTTTTAGCAGGTGAAATTAGTGAATACAAGCTGATACTTGGAATTACATCTACAGTGTCATACTAATCAACAAATCAGAAGAGGCTGTTCAGAAATACCGTAAGGCAAGGACTGACTGTTCCTCATGTATCACTGTTAGTCCCAGGACCTAGCACAGCTCTGGGACACAGAAGGTGGTCAACGCACATTTTCCTTTAAGAGTGGTGGACACTGTGATGTGCGCCCAGATCCAACTTTCATAAATAAAAGGAATTTTACCCAGGCTGCTGGGAGTGCTGAGAGAAAACAGCCCTCAACTATCATCTCCCTTTGGGGATTGCCTCAACTAAAGACCGAAGGCTTGCTAAAATCAAGCACCTTTCCAACGTTGTTTGTATTACAGGGCAGGCTCCCTCCTCCTCAGGAAAGACAGCACTAAAGGCCTCTTTTGCTCCAGAGCCCCTCTTCCTTATGCATGTATCCTTGAGCGTGCATGTGGATCTCCCCCTTTCCCTTCCTCCTTCCCTCCCCTCTCTTTCAGAGGTGTTGACCCCAAGAGCACCGCCTAATAAACATCCTACCTGCCAATACACAACCCATGGCACCCAACTGGTGATAATAAGAAATAAGAGCTGTCTGTTAAAAGAAGAGTTAAGACAATGAATAAATAATATTTACCAGTGTTTTCCTAACAATTTCTATTAACCAGGTCAATATAAGTGTTGCCTGTATATGGCACACCAGGGACCATGACTTTGAGTCTTCGCGCCAGCAGCTCATTTTTTCCAAGGCACCCAACCATGCCGTGACAGAAGAAATGAGCATAGCTGCGAGCACTTGAGACTCTTTCAAGAAAGTCTCTTTCTTCTTGAGGTTATCCAAGACCCACACGCTACAACCAGACGCATGCATGCCGGAGTGAGCCCAAACCACAGAGTTCTCTCGCATCTCGGACTTTCAAATTCTTAAATTTGCCCTTTACTTAAAAAAGTCAATGATTTCACCAAGAAAGTTTGATTAGTTTCTTTTACTTTCTGTAATGAAGTGCCATCCTTTTTACACTTGAAAGGATCTTTGTAATAATGCAACATTGATCTTTTGAATACAGATGAGCTAACCTAGATAATAGGATTTAGAATGAGAAAGACCAGACTTGTTCCGATATTTAAGGCTCCAGTGCCATCAAGAGGAATTGTGGCATAAGACATGTTTCCAGAGACATTGTCTGATGCCACATTAATAAATGTAGGATCATGTTTCCTCCTGCACGTTGTTTTTATTTTGCTCAGTATCTTGAGAGAAGTCAATATGTTCTGTCCCTGGATGTCAATCACCCAGTGCAAAAAAAAGAAGAAGGGGGAGAGCTGTGGAGATTTAGCTCTGAGATCTGTTTTTCTCAAGTCTGCTGCTTTAAGCCACAAAGGTCGAGAACTGGGATTCAAACCTGATACTAGAAAGCAGTTCTGAAAAACTTTAGGAAAAAAATGGGAAGTCACTGATTCAAAAAATTATTTTACACCAGGCTCCACTGAAGAACTGACGAGGGGAGGTGGGACCGTTTCCCTTGGGAAAATGAAGTATAGTCTCTAGGAAGTTGACTGCTATTTTTCCTTTAAAAAAAAGAAGGGAAAGACAGCCTTTCTGGGGGTCTCATCCTCCAGGAGAGACTGAGGAAAGATATCCTTGCATACAGCCTTCCACACAAGGGGTGACTTGTTCTCAGTCACAGCCTATGCTAGTGTGTCCTGTGTATGGAGGGATGTGAGATTTAATGTCACAACAGAATGAAAAAGAACTATCACGAAAGACCCAAACCAATGACAAATACAAAAGAATCCTACAAAAAGATGCTATTATTCTCTCTACTTCTGGCATGTTTGAAATTATTCATTAAAAAAAAAATTAAGTCCAAATCTAGTGTGGGGAGCTATCAGTAAGTCACAAACAAAATCAAGTGCTAAGTCTGTGACACTAATTATAAAGTATTTAGAGATGAGAGAACTCAGTATGGGCTAAATTGATCAAAGAAGCCCTTAGGCCTTGGATAATGTAAGAGCTGATAATTACTGATCTCTTACTATACACCAGGTAGTATGAGAAGCACTCCACATGGGCTATCTCATTTAATCCTCAACAGGATTGTATAAGGGAGTTACAGTGGCTCAGCTGAGGCCCAAGGTTAAATAACTCCCCCCAAGAGTTTACAATTATCAGAAATCAGTTTATCAGACCCTAGAGCCTGAACTCTTCAACACCTACATCCTATCAAACTTGGCAAAGTGCAAGGAAGATTAGAAGGATACAGGACCAAGAAGGAAGACCAAGGCATCCTAAAGTCCCAGAGGGAAAGACAAATTGAAAGAAAACAGATAGAGATAAGGGTGGGTGTTGTGTGCAGGCACAAGCAATACAGAATCAAGTTTGGGCACAGAAAGGATGCCAGACTTTGGAATCACAAATAAGGAGGGCACCTAGGGTGCTCCGTCAGTTAGTTTAGCCTCCGACTCTTGATTTCAGCTCAGGTCATGACCTCAGGGTCATGAAATGGAGACCCTCATCAGAGCTCCATGCTGGGCATGAAGTCTGCTTAACATTCTATCTCTCCCTCTCCCTCTGTTGCCCACCCCACCCTCGCCCTTGTACGCATGTGCTCTCTCTCTCTCTCTCCAAAATAAATAGGGGAAAAAATAAGGCCACAGGAACTGGGATAATAGGAGACCACTTACCTGAATGTCTTACAAGACAGAGACTTGGTTACCAGTAAGATGGTAAGAGCACCATTCTAGATGCAAAATATGAATTCCCCCCAGAACAACAGCAGGGGTGATCATTGCCCTTGATATTCCCCTCCCAGGAATACAATTGGTCCCAGAGTCTGGCTTTAGGCTCCCCCTACTTAGGAACTCAATAACCTCCATTATAATGGCGTTGTAGCCTCCAAAACATTCTGGTCCCATGAAACAGTAAAAGAACAGGGAAGAAAAGAAAGGGAGGAGCGAAGAAGGGAGAGTTTTAAATTCCTAGATGCAAACAGTTTGAGAAACCCTACAGGCAATAGCATCTTTTGAGGGATTTATAATGCACATTAGCACAAAACTCCATTTAAACAAGCAACCATTTTCCTAACTTATTTGGCCATTGACCCTCAGAGGGCACACTTGGGAAATGAACAGTTGAGAGAAACGCAGAGGCACAGAACCACACCCATACATGCTTCTCGAGAGAAGTAAAAGTATTTAAAGTGGGGATGGCCTGAGAAAAAAAGGCATGCTGAGGAGCAAAGCTCAACCAGAAATTATGGCCGGGAAGAGTCAAAGAATCACTTTGAAAAAATTAGGACTAGATTTCAAAGGAACTAGCAGAACATGGGGAGTTCCTGCACTGAGGATCCTAATGTAAGCAGTGAAGACCAAAGGCACTGGCTCTAAGAGCTCAAAATCTAAACTGGGAGGAGATGTTGGGGAGGACAGAGTGGGGCTGGGGAGATGGGGTGTGTGATGACAGTGTATACGGCTGAAAGCCAGGGCTTTGAAAACAGACACTTCGAGCCAATGTCAGCATTGTCCTTCAGCCCTATGCACCTTGTGTTTGGTGCTCAATCTCTCTCTGCCCCTCTCTGTCAAGGGAAACCAAGGCTTAAAGAAGGAATGTGACTTGCCCAACAGCTAAAAAGCATCACAGCCAGGATTCAAAACCAGAGATAACTGCTTCCAGAACCTTTGGGCTTGACCATGGTATCGGACCCTCCCTAAGACATCTTCATCAGCAGCCCCTCTAGGGCAAGACACGCTGTCACTCACCAAGTCTCCTCGATCCCCCCGGTTCCTCGGGGTCTCCCTTTTCCTCTTAGTCAGCAGAGAGCATCACCTTTGCCTCTTTTCCCACAGGAAATTTTTCACTGGAATGTAAAGTTACAAAAGATCTGTGATACTGTTTTTATATACTCACCATACTCCACCTTCAGCCAATGTATTTTTATTCCAGACACTTGCAGCTGACTTTATTTCGAGGGAACAAGGTACACCCAATCCAGTTATAACATCAGACACCATTCAGGTAACGGAACCAACACTACCCTAGAGACATCTTCTGTGGCTTCTATTCTTCCAGCATGTTTTTATTTACCACCTTAGTTCAGGCTGCAATTACCCAAGGCCAGCATTTGCCAATATCGCTGCTCACCTCACTCCATAACCTACAGGGGATGTTCTACTCGAAAACTCACCAGTGCTAAGGGCTTTTTTTTTTTTTTTTTCATCTCCTCCTTTCCCAAATTTGACCCCAGGAGGCCTGGAGTAAGCAGTCCTTGCTCCCCAAGGGGTAGAGAGCAGATTTCCATTGGAGCCCACAGCAGCCCAGCTCAGTTACTATAAGCCCGCAGGCAGCACCTCACAGGTGAGTGTGCATAGAAAACCCGCCTGAGCCTCAGCTTTGACTTGTAAACAGAGGCTTTGAAAGAGCAAAGTTGTGAGTTTGTCTCCACTAAAGCAAACTTCCTCTGCTGTTTGCTTTGGGCGTTTTGCCAATGTGTCTGCAGAGCAAGAATGGATTTCCTGTCTGTTCCTCCAATCCTCCTGGAGCCCCACGGAGCTCAGCCGCCACCTCGAGGCTCCAGACAGGCATCTAGCCATATCCGGGTCTGAGGGCCCCTCCAAAGGATCCCTCCTTCCCCTTCCACCTTAACCCTTTCTTCCCCTGGCCGGGTTGGGTAGTGAATCTACAACTTAATCAAAGAATGAGGGTTAGGAGGCTCCATGGAGCTCCAGCCTAAAAATCCACTGCCCCCAAAAGGAAGGTAAGACAAAGCTAGGAGGTGGTCAACCACACTGTGCTAAGAAGTGTGCCCAGATAAGATCGTGATTACCAAAAAAAAAAAAAAAAAAAAAAAAATCGGGGTTACCTTCCAGGGCTGCTGTGAGAGCTCAATGAGATTATCCCCCATTTAACCACAGGGATAGAAAGATCACCAGAGTGCCGGTACTTTATCCCAGGTAAGCCCCAGGCTTGCCCACCTCCAAAGATGCAGCCATCCCAGGTACAAAATGCAACGTGCTAGCAGACCAGGTAGTTTCCCTAAATGCTGCAGCAGAGAAGGCTACATTCAGGCTCATTTTCCTTGAGACATGTGGCTCCTTCATTATCTTTTTCATTTTGCTATTCTGAGACTGACATGGGTATTAAATTCTCATTTTCCTTTTTTATTGTAACAAAAACAGTGCAAACGTGGTTATAATCAGCACCTCCCCTAGTGTCAGGGAAACAGAAGAGAAGAGCTGGTTATGTAACAACTACATATAGCCACAAAGAAGGTGGCTGTGGCCAATTGTCGCCCAGAGCCCGTGCAGACTAGTCATACCAATTGTCCAGTGTTTCAAGAAAAGCAAGAAACCTGGATCTTTAATAGAAGTCTTTGCATTTAAGTATTAGCAATTTTTTAAAATTCAACACTGTATGAGCCAATGCAGCATGACAAACCAAATATGCTCATAGGACAGATGCTAGAACAGTCCAAGGTTTTGCAGCAACCTCTGCATTATGCCACCCTAGGAAGAGTCAACGGATTAGCTCTGACTTAAGACCTCCTGCATCCGTAGGGGCCAGGGGACATTCAGAACCCAGCAGGACTAGACCTCTCTGTGAAAGAGACCCTTCAGAATTCCCATGATCATGGGGTTAAGGAAGGTCACACGGTTCCATCTTCAGAGAAAGCTGGCTAGATTCTGCCTACTTAATAGGTGTGGAGAAACACTAAATAGAAAAATCTCCTGAAAGCAACAGCAGGATTTAAGTCATATCTAAGGGTATTGAGGGTTTGGAAGAAGGATGGGCTTATGTATTATCTTTGTGAGATTTCCAATTAAATGCAAAATCAACAGAACATCTTCTGCCAGGGTCATGGTGGTAATGAACAACCACCCCAGCTTGTTAGTGCAACAATCTCTCAAAACAGCGAAAAGGAGGATAAATCAACTGCCTTTGCTACCTTTATCAGCATAAACAAAGAGATAAAAATACGGTATAAAATTTTAACTATCTTCCCCCATTCTACCTGCAAATGTGAAATTCCCCTGTGCTTTAATAAAGGAAAAATACATCCAATGAAGTCTAACAAATGTGCCATCTGTTCAGAAAGCAGAAGGCAGGCATCCTTTACATGTGACACCACTGCCCTCTTGTGGTCTAGACACATAATGCAGCTGTTCGCCAGGGAGGTTTGAAAGATTATGGCTAAAAATTGTACTTCTCCTAAATATATATCATTTATAACATGGGACAATATATGGAAAAAACCTTTTCGTTTTAAGGAACACAAATATCACTTATATTAAAACCTCCATTCAAATCAGACCCTGTTTCATTCTGCATTGATCTTTCTTAAGAAAGGGAAAAGAAATCGAGAAGGGGGAAAATGTCATTAGGAAACAGCTGGATAGCCAAGGACGAATAGCCCAGAGACTTAATGATGCCATCGGTCATTCCCCTGCTGTTGTGCCCATACCTGGCTTCCCACATCACTGCCTTCCTGAATGGTTCCTGCAAAGGAGGATATAAGGCCTTTTACTTCCACTCATTTATTGGCTCCCCTCCACCAGTTTGTACTGCCACACTCTGGCTTCACCCTTCAAATCCATGGTGGCAAAAGAATCCTAGAGGCTTTCCCCGGGTAGGCATTCTCCGAGAAGATGGCAGGAATTCAGTGCCCAGACAAAGAGGAAGGAAAACTCTCCAGTATGCTGAACCAGACAAAATGGAGACATTATACCTACAAACTAAATAAATAGTACCTGCATTTTCTTCTATCCCCCACTGACCACAGGAAGACTGGCTCAGTGAACAAATATTCAAAATGGAGTATCTACAGACATAAAACAAGGTGTCAGGCACACTCAGGATAGAAACGTCTCTGAGCCAGCTTTTCTTACCTGTAAAATGGGGATAATGCCTTCCATCTAATCCTTACTATCACTCTATGGAGGGGTAAGAGAAAATGAGACTTCTTCCTCAAGACTGGTCAAAGGCTGTAGGCTTTTACCATAATATTCTAGTTTGAATTTGGTGCAAGTGTTAGATTTGAATCTCATTAATGTGATTGTTTAGGTAATAATCTGAAAGCTGAGTAGGTTATTTGAGCTTTGTGACCCAGCACACGCAAGCCTGCCTGGTTTATCCCAGTAAGGGTTGAAATCAGGCTAATTGGCTGCAAAAGTCCCTCCCCAGGGGAGCCCAGCATGGCTGCCAGGTCCCTGCCTCTGGAGACAGTGTTGGAGTTGCTGGCGGCGCAGCTGGCCATGCCAGGTCCTGACCAACTGAGACGAGAGCACTTCTGAGGGCTGCAGGCTGCTGTGACAAAGGCACTATCCCAACTCCCACCCCTGCCCCAGACCATGCCACAAGACTAGAGTAGGATCCTGACTCCACACCTAGTGACCAGGGGGCAATACAGCTGGTGTTTGTTTTATTTATACCAGGCATGTCTGCTGCTCTGTGTGAGTACCCAATTCAGTTACAGGGAAAGAATTAGCTGTTTATTTATTTCACCTTTAGAAGCAAGAAATTAATCTTTAATCAGACCTGCAAGTAGAATGGCCCATTGAAGATTCACTTTGAAAAGACAAGACAGCGCTTTCTGTGAAAATGGGCTTTGGCATCAGACACACCCCAGTTCAAGGCTCACCTCTGCTACTTACTAGCTGTGTGATCTCAGCAAATTAATCCGTGTCTTTGAGTTTATATCCTAATCTAAAAAAAATGAGGATCACAGTTTCTAATTCTTGGGTTTGTGCGAGAACGTATGCATGCCTGGAAAGATCTTAGGAGAGTCCCTAGCACATTACACATGCTAAAGAATGATAAGAAAGCTGGCACCGTAAATAAATGAGGCAGGCGTTGAAGGCCAGGTGAATTTTAGCAGGGGTGAGCAGAAATATCGAAGCCAGAAAGCCTCCGGACGCAATTTAGACTTCGTTACTGTGAGGGAGGCAGACACTCAGGCATCAAGATCAAGGGCAGGACTGGGAGTCCGACAGCCTGGCCAACATGACCCGAAGCTATTTGTCAAATACTTACTTCTTCCCTTGTAACCTGTCTGGGGCCACTATCGATCATTTCCCTTCCCCGCTGAGCCATCCCGGCAGCTGGGCTGACAAGGGTGAACGGTGAAGTGATGGCTCCTAACTAGGTTTTCCCACCGCCACGTTCCTCAGGCTGCCGCTACAGTCTTTTCACACCAGGGTGACCAGCCCTGCCCCGCAGTGTTTCAAGTGGGCTCCCCCAAGTGCTGCAGGAAGGCAAGCCCCGCGACCTTCTTTGTTTCTTCACTGTCAGAAACTGGGCAGATGGGTTAGGCTTCCAGTCCCTTGTCTCCCTTCAGCCGAGTGTCCATTCTCTACTTTGTATTCCAGCCCCTTTTATAGACCAATTCCCGACAGGAGGCTCGGCCCTTGATCCCTCATTACCTTTTCTGTGAGCGGCAGTCCCAACTGCTCTGTGCAGACCCCTCTCCTTTCAATCATGCCACCTCCACGTTTTTTTTCCTTTTCCTTTTTTTCCCCCTCTGCCAGTGAAATATAGCACCATTTGATCTACTTCATCTGTTATCACTCTCCCCAATAAAAATTGAAATTGACTGAAGCCCCTGTCTCAAGCTGGAGTTATTTGTTAGGGTTCTTTTTTTTTCTTTTTCTTTTCTTTTTTTTAAAGTTGTATTGTGATATTTACATACCATAAAATTTGCCACCTTTAAGTGGACAAGGGAATGAATTATAGTAAAATTACAGAGTTGGACAATCATCACCATAATCTAATTTTAGAATATTACCATTACCTAAAAAGAAGCCTCATGCCTGCTTTATAGTCAGTCCATATCCCCATCCCCCAGACTTTTGAACATTTCACATAAAAAATACAATGTGTGTGCTTTTGTGTCTGGTTAAGCTGGGTTCTTTTCACATATCCTAGTGCCTTGGGCATCACCTTGGACAGCCTAAGCCCGTATACCCTTCTGCTTTTGTTCCCTCACTTATTAGAGAAGATGCTTCCATTTCTTAAAAAATTCTGAGCACCTTCTACAGACAAGGCTCTGGGCTTAGCCTGGGGATACAGTGGTTAGCAAAACTAGATATAGTCCTCGCCCTCGCCAAGCCACAAATATTTTATATGAAACAAATATTTATTTCACGCAAATAAATTTAAAGTTATCAGTGTGATTTGTTCTACAAAAGAGAGATAAAATCTTGATTTTAATCTGAGCTAACTTAATGCAGTTTACACTAACTGCCTATTACCAAGAGAGTTAGCATCTTGAAAAACAGACTCTCCGGTCAAAGTGGAAATGTTTTTGTTAAAAGTAAGCATGGTATTCAATGCAATCCCTATCAAAATCCCAGCTGCTTTTTTTGCATGAATTGACAAGCTGATCCTAGAATCCATATGGAGATGCAAAATACCTCAAATAGCCAAGACTCTTGGGGAAAAAAAGACCGATGTTGGTCTTAATTTCAAAACTTACTACAAAGCTACAGTAATTAAGCCGTGTGATACTAACATAAGACTAGGCATATATATCATCAGAATAGAATTGAGAGTCTGGAGGAGTACCTGGTTGGCTCAGTTGGTTAAGCTTCCAACTCTTGGTTTCAGCTCAGGTCATGATCTCATGGTGGTGAGCCTGAGCCCCCGGAGCCCCAGCTGAGCCCTGAATAGGGCTCAAGGCAGAGTCTGCTTCAGATTCCCTCTCCCTCCCTCCTGGCTCCTCCCCTAACTCACTCCTGAGCACTCTCTTTCTAAAATAAATAAATAAAATCTTAAAAAATAATAAAAATAATTGACAGTCCAGAAAAAAAAAACAAATACATTTATGGACAATTGATTTTCAACATGGGTGCTAAGCTAATGCATTGGGAAAAGAATAGTCTTTTCAACAAATGACATTGGAACAAGTGGATATCCACGTGCAAAAATTATCCCAAAATAGATCAAAAACCTAAATATAAGAATTAAAAGCATAAAATTCTTCCAGGAAAATATATGTAAATCTTTGTGACCTTGGGTTAAGCAATGGATTCTGAGATATGACACTAAAAAAATGAGTAAAAAGAAATGTTAGACTTCATCAGAACTGCAAACTTTCCTGCATCAAAGGACATTTTCAAGAAAGTAAAAAGGCAACCTACAGAAGGGAGAAAATATTTGCAAATCATATATCTGATAAGAGTCTAATGTCCAGAATATATAAAGAACCCCTATGACTCAACAACACAAAACAAACAAGCCAATTAAAAATGGGTAAAGGACTTGAATAGACATTTCTCCAAAGAATATATACGAATGGTCAATAAGCACATGAAAAGATGCCAGGATTATTAATAAAGTACAATTTCACTTTACAGAAAAAAAAAAAAAATCACCATGAGGTACCACTTCATGTGCTTCAAGATGGCTATGATCAAAAAGACAGGCAATGACAAGTCTCAGTGATATATAGACTTGGAACCTCCATACATTGTTGGTAGGAATATAAAATGGTACAACTGCTACGGGAATAGTTAAATCATTCCTCAAAGTGTTAAATGTGGCGTTTCCATAGGACCCAGTACTTCCAATATACCCAATAGAACTGAATACATATAGCCACACAAAATGTATAACAACAGCAATATTCATAGTAGCCAAAAAGTAGCAACAACCCAAATATCCATCAACTGAGGGATGAAGAAACAAAATGTTGTACACCCATATAATGGAATGTTATTCAGGTATGAGAAGTAAGGAAGTACTAACACATGTTACAACATGGATGAATCTTGAAAACATTTTGCTAAGAAACCAACCAAACAAACAAACAAAGGCCACATAATGTAGGATACCATTTCTATGAAATGTCCAGAATAGGCAAGCCCACAGTGATGAAAAGTAGGGTTATGGTTGCCTTAGGGTTGAAGGGAGTGTGGGGGATGCAGTGGGACAGGAGGTGACAGCTAAAGGGCACAAGGTTTCTTTTTGGGCTGATGAAACTAGTGCAGAATTAGTGGTCTTTAACTGCACGACTCTGTAAATACACTAAATAAACACTGAATTGTATACTTTGATTGTATACTAAAAAGAGTACGTTAAATATATCTCAATAAAAAAAAATAAGGGTTGGGGATGCCTGACTGGCTGAGCTGGAAGAGCATGTGACTCTTGATCTCAGAGTCCTGAGTTTGAGCTCCAACTTGGGTGTAGAGATTACTTAAAATAAACAAACTTTAAAAAATAATAATAATGAGGCTTGATCACTGTGGCCCAATTCAGACAATGCAGAAGTACGTCAATGTTAGAGTAAGCATCTGCGTTCCCTTTCCCCCACAGGATTTACTAAATTCTTGTCCCTGGGCTCCACATCTGCTTTCCCGTAATCTGCTTTGTGATGATACTTTATTTGGGACACTGCACCTGGCATTTCTCATAAGAGCGAGATTAGGAAGCAGGATAAGAGAAGTCTCACTTCCTGTTGGCTTGCTGCCCCTCTCAGCATCACTCCAGCAGCCATGGGAGCCACGGGGTGCAGCTCCTTCTAGCCCCCTGTGCCCCCCCAACTCCCCCACCCTGTCCCAGTCTTGAGCGTCCACCAGCCCTTCTAGCACCTTCGCCACAACACCCCTTTGAAAGGCACCAGGGGAAAGCAAGCCTTGCCCCCTTCCCAGTGGCCAGAGTCCTCCTCTGAGGTTCCAATAACATACAAACTCACCTTTCTTCCTCACACCTAGATGTCGTCGCTGCTTTCCACACTACTGTCTTTGCGACACCTCAGTAGCCCTCCTGCTCTTTGAGCACCTCCAACCTTGTAAGCATGTCTCTATATGAAATCTCTTATGTTGAGATATTTTGTGTGGTTTCTTTTTGCTTAACAGCATCCTGACTGACAAAGCCCATCGCAGACATATATTCCTCTAAGTTCCCTCCAATTCATATTGAAATATTACCTACCATTTTTCTTTATATAAAGGGATAGTATGCTAAACCATACCTGTTTTATATTGTGGGCATCTTTTTCAGTGTACTCTGCATCACTTTGTATACAGTCAGTTTATCATTTTTATGGTAATTGGATCCAATTCATCTTCTCACATGATGTTCATTGCTCTGAATTTGTCTAAAGTATATTGATCTTTTAAGGAACTTTAATTGTACTGAATTCTAGTTATATTCATTTATTTATGAAGCACCTACTCTGTGAAATCTTTATACTGAGTGTTTGAGGAGATACAGATAAGTCAGACATGGTCTTGTCCTGAAGGAACTTGAATTTCGCGGGGAGATGTGAACTATAATTAACACTAAAAAACTGAATTTTTAGGACATTTCTAATTTTAATTAGTCTGTGCTTCCCCTCAAATACACTAATTCTCAAACCTGGATTTTTATTTTCAGAACCAAACACAAACCTCCATTTAGTGGCTACTATGCAACTCTTTACCCTCATGTTCATCTGTCCCATAAAAAGAGGGAATCTGTTCATAGCTTGTAATGATTTTGAGATAGGAAGAAATTCTGAGAATGTACCTAAATTTAATTCTTCTCCAGACAGAAAGATGAGAGTTCTTAGGGGATATAAGATTTATCAAGCTGGAAAACAAACATTAATATAATTACACTTCATATTATACTGGTTTTCAGAGAATTATCTGAACCAAACTCAACTTTGGCCCTACTGGAACTTAAATAGCCTCCTACTGGGTCACCAAAAGGTATTTTCCTAGACATCCTAACAAGATCATTTTTCTTAGTCTACATTTTACCCAAGGGCGAGATATCAATCCTACATTTCATTTACAACTGGGAGAAGCCCAAAGGCCCAGAATAATTTATTAATGACATTCTCTTTTAAATAAGCTCTCTTCATAAGTCCATAACATATTCAAAAGAAAAAAATGGGAACAAAATAAGCTCATTGGACATCACTAAATGTTGCCAACTCATTACTTTGGAATTTGACAATCAAAACAGAACAAGAGTGCTTGCCTGGCTCAGTCACTAGAGCATAAGACTCTTTTTTTTTTTTTAAGATAATATATCTTATTTATTTTAGAGATAGGAGTGGGAGGAGCAGAGCAGAGGGAGAGGGAGAGGAAGAACCTCAAGAAGACTCCACGCTGAATGCGCAGTCTGATCTGTGGTTCAGTCCCACAGCACTAAGATCATGACCTGAGCAGAAATGAAGAGTCAGACACTTATCCAACTGAGCCACCCAAGGCATCCCTAGAGCATGCAACTCTTGATCTCGGAGTCATGCATTCAAGCCCTACATTGGGCATAAAGTTTACTTGAATGAATGAATGAATAAATAAATAAAAGGGAAAAAATATCAAAATAATCTATAACTTTCTAGAGTAAATATATTCCAAGATAATAAAATAGACTTAGGGAAAGAAAGTTTTTCTACTGAAATAATTCCAGCTAATAAATACATAAGAAATGACAGAATTCAAATATTACCATTTCACAACCTTCAATGAATCCACCAAATCCAGGAAACAGACATTGTGTTAATTCTCTAAGGCTGCTGTAACCAAATCCCACAGCCTGGGTGGCTTAAAACAACAGAAAGGTATTCCCTCACAGTTCTGAAGGCTGGTGGTCTGAAATGCAGGTGCCAGCAGGGCCTTGCTCCCTTTGTGACTCTGGATAGAGCCTTCTTCCTCATCTCTGGTGGCGACCCCATCAATCCTTGTGCATTCCTTGGCTTGCCCCTGTATAATTCCAGGCTTTGCCTTGTTTTTTTGTTTTTTGCTTTTTTTTTTTTTTTTAACTGGAACCATGAACCCATTTTTATTGTCAGTAAGAAACAGCAACACTTTAGAAAGATCAGCTAGGAAAAAAACTAGTTGTTGTATTAAAAAATATAAAGTACAAAACTATTAAGCAAAAATAAAATAAAAGGCCTTTTTTTTTAAGGGGTGTTTGGGTGGTTCAGCCAGTTAAGTGTATGCTTTCAGCTCAGGTCACTATCTCAGGGTCCTGGGATAAAGCCCCAAGGCAGGCTCCCTGCTCAGTGGGGAGTCTGATTCTCCCTCCTCTTCTGCCACTCCCCCTGCTTATGCGCTCTCTCTCTCAAATAAATAGATAAAATCTTTAAAATATATATTCTTTAAAAAAAAAAGATTTTATTTATTTGATAGAGAGACCATCAGAGTCACCCAGGCACCCCAAAAAGAATATTTAAAAGGCTTTTCTGTTAAGTGCTAGGATTTAGAAAATGAAATAAAAATACAGTTCCTGGGACGCCTGGGTGGCTCAGTTGGTTAAGCAGCTGCCTTCGGCTCAGGTCATGGTCCCAGCGTCCTGGGATCGAGTCCCACATCGGGCTCCTTGCTTGGCGGGGAGCCTGCTTCTCCCTCTGCCTCTGCCTGCCATTCTGTCTGCCTGTGCTCGCTCTCTCTCCCTCTCTCTCTGACAAATAAATAAAATCTTTAAAAAAAAAAAAAATACAGTTCCTGGAGCAAGATGGTGGAGAAGTAGGAGACCTAAATATCATTGATACCAGGAATTCAGCTACATAGTTATCAAACCATTGTGAACACCTACAAACTCAACAGGAGATCAAAGAGAAGAAGAGCAGCATTTCTAGGAACTGAAAATCGACCACTTTCTGGAATGTGGGACCCGCGGAGAAGTGAATCCAAGGTGATATACGGGAAGATAGACTGTGGGGGGAGGGTCAACTCCCAGCAAGCAGTGGAGCAATGGAGCACAAAATCAGAATTTTAGAAGTCTGCTCCACTGAGGGACATCACTCCATAGGCTAAGCAGGGGGTGGAGCCCTCACAGGGACAGTGTGGTCTCCGGACCAGTGTCACAGAAAGACTAGGGGTGTCTTAGTGTGACAGAGCCTCCAGGTGTCAGAGTGGGGAAGCTGGCTGCAGAGATGGAGCGGAGGAGTGGGCTCTCAGCTCAGGGATTACCTTAAACCATGATCCAAGGCACAGTCAGGCCACTGCTCTTCAAGAGGGACCCCATAAGTGACAGATCCATGGAGACCCCTCCTTTCTCCTCTGGGAGACACAGTGCGGAGGCGCGCTGCAGGAATCTGCTGGGTCCGGGGATTCTGGAAGGAGCTGTGCACCAGAGATAAAAATGCTCGTTCACACGCCAGGTGAGCACGGAGCTCAGCCAGAGACCAGAGAGACAGGACGGATTGACGGATTGACGGCTTTTCTCTGAGGGCACACTGAGGAGTGGGGGCCTGGAACTTTTGGCTCCTACGGCAGGAGACTGGGAGGCCGCCATTTTCATTCCCGTCCTCCAAAGCTCTATGGAAAGCATTCAGGGAACAAAAGCTCCAGAGAACAAAACCAAGCATATTAATTAGCCTGGCCCCTGGCAAGGGTGGTGCAATTCCGCCTTGGGCAAAGATGTTTGAGAGTCACTGCAACAGGCCCCTCCCAAAACCAAGTTTACTGATCAATGAGAAATGCAAAACTTCAGAGCTATGAGAATACAGCACACAGAATTCAAGGCTTTTTTCCCATAATTCTTTAGTCTTTCAAAGTTAAATTTTTTTAATTTTTTTTTCTTATTCTATTTTTAAAAAATTTTCCTCTTTCCTAGTTTAATGTTCTTTAAGTATTTTATCTTATCAATACCTTTTTAAAAAGCCTTTTAAAATTTTCATTGTTAGAGTCATATTCTATCTCTTCTTTGTATTTAACCTTATTTTTTATATACATATAGGTTTTTCTTGCTTTAAAATTTTGGGATACAGGTTCTTCTGATAGATCAAAATAGGCCCTAAATCTAGCACATGACTTTGTTCTAGTCTCCAGCCTGATCACAGTCTTTCCTCTTTGTTTTTCTTTTTCCAACCAACTTCTTATATTAACAATTCCTTTTTTAGAATCTTTTTTTAATTTTCAACTTTATAGTCATATTTCATCCCTTCATCATGTTTACCCTTATTTTTGTATATGTATATTCTTTTTTCTTTAAAATTTTTGGACGCAATTTCTTCTAACAGACCAAAATACACCCAGAATCAAGTGTGTGGCTCTGTTCTGTTCATCAGCCCCCACCACCCAGTTTTGGGTCTCCTCCGATTTGGTTAGTGTATATCTTTCTGGAGTCGTTGTTACCCTTTTAGTATTTTGTTCTCTCATTCATCTATTCTCATCTGGATAAAGTGACAAGGTGGAAAAACTCACCTCGAAAAAAAGAACAAGAGGCAGTATGGAAGGCTAGGGACCTAATCAATATGGATGTTAGTAAGACATCACATCTGGAGTTCAGAATGACGATTATCAAGGTGCTAGCTGGGCTTGAAAGAAGCATGGAAAATACTCGAGAATCCCTTTCTGGAGAAATAAAAGAACTAAAATCTAACCAAGTTGAAATAAAAAAGCTATTTATGAGGTGCAATGAAAAATGGAGCCTCTTACTGCTAGGATAAATGAGGCAGAAGAGAGAATTAGTGATACAGAAGACCAAATGACGGAGAACAAAGAAGCTGGGGGAAAGAGAGCTAAACAACTATAGGATCACAAAGAGAGAACTGAGAGATAAGTGGTACTGTAAGATGAAATAATATTAGAGTAATTGGGATCCCAGAAGAAGAATAAAGAGAGAGGAGGGCAGAAGGTATGTTGGAGCAAATTATAGCAGGGAATTTCCCTAATATGGCAAAGGGAACAAGCATCAAAATCCAGGAGGCACAGAGAACCACCCTTAAAATCAATTTAAAAAGGTCCACACCCCATCATCTAAGAATAAAATTTATAATTCTCAGTGACAAAGAGAAAATTCTGAAAGCAGAGAGAGAGGGGAGGTCTGTAACAAACAATGGTAAAAATATTAGATTGGCAGCAGACCTATCCACAGAGACCTGGCAGGCCAGAAAGGACTAGCATTATATATTCAGAGCACTAAACGAGAAAAATATGTAGCCAAGAATACTATATCCAGCTAGGCTGTCATTGAAAATAGAAAGAGAGATAAAAAGCTTCCAGGACAAACAAAATCTAAAGAAATTTGCAAACACCAAACCAGCCCTAAAGGAAATATTGGAAGGGGTCCTCTAAGCAAAGAGAGAGCCTAAAAGTAACAGATCAGAAAGGAACAGAGACAAATACAGTAACAGTCATGTCACAGTCAATACAATGGCACTAAATTCATATCTTTCGATAGTTAGCCTAAATGCCCCAATCAAAAGATACAGGGTATCAGAATGGATGAAAAAACAAGACCCATCAATATGTTGTCTACAAGAAACTGATTTTAGACCCAAAGACACCTCCAGATTTAAAGTGAGGGGGTGGAAAACAATTTATCATGCTAATGGGCATCAAAGGAAAGCTGGGTGGCAATCCTCATATCAGATAAATTAGATTTTAAGCCAAAGACTATAATAAGAGATGAGGAAAGGGACTATATCATACTTAAAGGGTCTGTCCAACAGGAAGATCTAACAATTGTAAATATCTAGGCCCCTAACATGGGAGCAGCCAATTATGTAAACCAAATAAATAAAAATCAAAGAAACACATTGACAATAATACAGATACTATGATACTTTCTGTGGAAAACCCAAAAGACTCCACTCCAAAAATGCTAGAACTCATACAGGAATTCAGTAAAGTGTCAGGATACAAAATTCAAATTAAGGAGTTGATCCCATTTACACTTACACCCAAAACCATAAGATACCTAGGATGAACCTAACCAAAGAGGCAAAGAATCTGTACTCAGAAAACTATAAGTTCTCACGAAAGAAATTGAGGAAAACACAAAGAAATGGAAAAACGTTCCATGCTCATGGACTGGAAGAACAAATATTGTGAAAATGTCTATGCTACCTAAAGTAACCTACACATTTAATGCAATCACTATCAAAATACCATCAACTTTTGTCACAGAAATGTAATAAATAATCCTAAAATTTATATGGAGCCAGAAAAGACACTGAATAGTCAGAGGAATGTTGAAAAAGAAAACCAAACTTGGCGGCATCACAATTCTAGACTTCAAGTTCTTACACAAAGCTGTCATCATCAAGACAGTATGGTACTGGCACAAAAACAGACACATACATCAATGGAACAGAATAGAGAGCCCACTGTTCAATGCGACTGGAAATCTATCCTTCTTTCTCCCCCCTCCCCTTATAAATTGAGGCTATGGGGTAAGAGAAAAGTGCACAACCCACCACCCTTCTTCCCTTCCCCTATTCATTAAAATCCCTTATTTTAACCCCCCCCCCCATTTCTTCCCACTCCTTTTCTGTCAAAAAGGAGTCTTTTCCCCTCTTTGACCCTAAGAACATACTGCACAGGGGAAATTGCCCCCATCTGAACCTGGCTCCACTCTTAGTTTCTCTTCTCCTCTTCTGCTCTTTTCCTGGTGCTATTTTTCTTGGTGGTGTGTGGGTAATAGAACAGCCATAGGCTTTGGGGGAACTTTAACTATTTTTTTTTCTTTTTTGTTTATAAAAACACTAAACATTCAATTCCAGAGAACCAAAAATCCCACCTCCCACTGAACACTACTAAGGGACATGTCTTCTGCTCCATACCTTTCCTATTTTTCTCTCTCTCTCTTGTTAATGCTCTTAAAAACAAATGAGTTTTTTATATAAATAAAGTTTGTAAAGTGTGATTTAAAAAAAAAAACAAAACAAAACAAAAAAAAAACAAAGAATAGAGAGCCCAGAAATGGACCCTCAACTCTATAGTCAAATAGTCTTTGACAAAGCAGGAAAGAATGTCCAGTGGAAAAAAGACAGTCTCTTCAACAGATGGTGTTGGCATAATTGGACAGCCAGCCACATGCAGAAGAATGAAATTGGACCATTTCCTTACACCACACACAAAAATAGACTCAAAATGGATGAAAGCCCTCAATGTGAGACAGAAATCCATCAAAATCCTTGAGGAGAACACAGGCAGCAACCTCTTCGACCTCAGCCACAGCAACTTCTTCCTAAAAACATCGCCAAAGGCAAGGGAAGCAAGGGCAAAAATGAACTTTTGGGACTTCATCAAAATCAAAAGCTTTTGCACAGCAAAGGAAACAGTTAACAAAACCAAAGGACAGCTGACAGAATGGGAGAAGATATTTGCAAATGACATATCAGATAAAGGGCTAGTATCCAAAATCTATAAAGAACTAATCAAACTCAACACCCAAAGAACAAACAATCCAATAAAGAAATGGGCAGAGGACATGAACAGACATTTCTGCAAAGAAGACATCCAGATGGTCAACAGACACATGAAAAAGTGCTCCACATCACTCAGCTACAGGGAAATACAAATCAAAACCACAATGAGATATCACCTCACACCAGTCAGAATGGCTAAAATTAATATGTCAGGAAATGACAGATGCTGGTAAGGACACGGAGAAAGGGGAACCCTCCTACACTGTTGGTGGGAATGGAAGCTGGTGTAGCCACTCTGGAAAATAGTATGGAGGTTCCTCAAAATGTTGAAAATAGAGCTACACTATGACCCAGAAATTGCACTACTGGGTATTTACTCTAAAGATACAAATGTAGTGATGTGAAGGGACAGGTGCACCTGAATGTTTATAGCAGCCATATCCACAATAGCCAAACTATGGAAAGAGCCTAGATGTCCATCAACAGATGAATAGATAAAAAGAAGTGGTATAGATATACAATGGAATACTATGCAGCCATCAAAAGAAACGAAATCTTGCCATTTGCAACGACATGGATGGAACTAGAGGGTATTATGCTAAGCGAAATAAGTCAATCAGAGAAAGACAATTATCATATGATCTCTCTGATATGAGGAATTTGAGAGGCAGGGCGGGGGGGTTTGGGGGGAGGGGAGGGAAAAAATAAAACAGGATGGGGCCAGGGAGGGAGACAAACCATAAGAGACTCTTGGTCTTGGGGAACAAACTGAGGATTGCTGAGGGGTGGAGGGTAGGGATGGGGTGGCTGGATGATGGACATTGAAGGAGGTGAGGACATTGAGGACATGTGCTATGGTGAGTGATTTGAATTGTGTAAGACTGATGAATCACATACCTGAAGCAAATAAAAATAATACATTATATGCTAATTTTTAAAATTCTGGAAAAGACAAAATCCATGGAGACAGTGAAAAGATCAGTGGTTGCCATGGGTCAGAGAGAGGGAGGGATGAAGGGGTGGGGGATATTGACAATGGGTGAAACTGTGTGTCAAGCAGGGAGTGTATGGGAAATCTCTGTATCATCCCCTCGATTTTGCTGTGAACCTAAAACTGCTTTTTTTTTTTAAGATTTTATTTATTTATTTCACAGAGATCACAAGTAGGCAGAGAGGCAGGCAGAGAGAGAGGAGGAAGCAGGCTCCCTGCTGAGCAGAGAGCCTGATCCGGGGCTCGATCCCAGGACCCTGAGATCATGACCTGAGCCGAAGGCAGCAGCTTAACCCACTGAGCCACCCAGGCGCCCCCTAAAACTGCTTTTTAAGTATAGTCTTTTTAAAAGGGAAGCTCTTTGCATCATTATTCTTACCAGTATTTCAAAAGCTTATAATTTTATCAAAATAATGTTACCCACACCATGAAACCAGAGCACTCTCCCTGCACATGCACAGAGAAAAGGCCATGTGCACAAACAGACGTGTATGGAAGGGGTCAAGTGAGAGAAGGTAGAAGGAACTGTGGTCTAAAAGGATTTCAGATCCTGCTTGCCAGTCTTTAAACTGGTTTTGTTGTTCCTCCCCCTTTCTGGAAATGTTCATATTTCAAAGTCTTTTTGTCTATAACCCTGTATAAGAGAGAATTTCCAGATAGAGAAAGAAGAAGAAGAAAAACGAGGAGGAAGAGGAGGAGAAGGAGAAGAAGAAGGCGGCCCTGATACCTATTGTAAAATCGAGTTTCAGAATATAGACATTTTGGTTCTGATTTGGCAGAACATCCAGGAATGCTAAAAGCAACAGCATAATAAGGCGAGCCACAAACTCAAAAGCCGGCAGTAGGGAACTGATTAAATACCTTGTGTTACATCTGCAGCCTGAAATAGTATGAAATAGATATTTTTAAAGATTATTAACTTTCATGATTAAATGTCTATAATGGCAATATTGAGTAAAATAAGGTATAGAGAAACCCATACAGGTGAATCAATCTATGGGGGTGTGTGGATGGGGAGTACCCTAAGTACATTATCTGTATTTAAATATATTATCTGTATGCATCATAGTAGTTTCTAAGAATGGAAGTTAATGAGGTCTATCTCTCATGAATGCAAAGTATTTAGCACATAACAAATACCACTTAAAACAAAGGCCAGGTGAAAATAAGCCAAATGTTAACAATGACTATTTCATCGTGGTAAGATGATGAGTTTGCTTTCTTGTGTGTGTGGTTTGCTCTTCCTCTTCTTCTTCTCCTTCCTGTTTCCTATGATGATCATCCCCAATCTTTTTTTTTTAAATCAGGAAAAATAAATAAATTTTCTTCTCCAGGCCATGCTGTTTTTACCTGAAGGTTAAAGAACCACTAACTGACCAGACATAAGTTTCCACTGTAGGCATTCCGAGAAAGTCCTATAATTAAAAAAACAGACCTGATTTCACCAGCAGCAAGAGCATGTATGTCCAAAGAGAGCACAATTATTCCCTTATGAAGACTGAGAGGCTTGACATATATAGAGTAGAATGAGGCAGGTTAAAAAATTACATGAACTTGAAGTTTCTCAAAGAGCACAAGGAAGACTGCATGAATCCTTGACAAAGTGGTCATTAGATATGCATTAAATCCAGTTCAGAAATACGTGTTTAGCTTGGTTGGGGACTGACACTAAAGGTAAAGGAAAAGTTGATTTCCTTATTAATAAATATATTTCTTGGGGAACCTGGGTAGCTCAGTCAGTTGAGCATCTGACTCTTGATTTTGGCTCAGGTCATGAACTCAGGATCCTGGGACTGAGCCCCACATCTGGCTCTGTGCTCAGCACAGAGTCTGCTTGAAATTCTCTGTCTACTTCTCCAGCTGTCTCTCCTGCTCTCTCTCTTTCTCTACCCCCATCAAATAAATATATAAATAAAATCTTCTTTAAAAAAAAAATGGTTCTTCTCTTTTTTTTTCAAATTTGAATATGAACTTTTATTTATTTATTTATTTATTTATTTATTTATTTATTTATTTATTTATTT